>NC_141035.1:6887500-7010000 GCF_052040795.2 Danio rerio
CCGCCAACTTATCCAGTAAGTTTTTACGCAGCTGATGCCCTTCCAGCCGCAACCCATCTCTGGGAAACATCCACATGCACACACACACACACACTCATACACTACAGACAATTTAGTCAACCCAATTCACCTGTACCACATCTCTTTGGACTGTGGGGGAAACAGGAGCACCCGGAGGAAACCCACGCGAAGGCAGGGAGAACATGCAGACTCCACACAGAAACGCCAACTGTGCCGAGGTTTGGACCAGCGACCTTCTTGCTGTGAGGTGACAGCACTACCTACTGCGCCACTGCCTCGCCCTCAAACAATTTAACTCTACTTAAATTTTCAGCATGACCAAGAAACTGCTTTAGCTGTTTACATTTTATACTGGTGATTCAGTTTCATCGCTGTTATGCAAGGCTAACAGTGATCTCAGTCCTGAAGAGACAAAGCAATATATTGTAACACTATTGAAACAGCCAAAATTTGGATCATTTGAAATGTGTTCAGGTGTTCCTCAGAAAGATCCTCAGAATAGGCTTGTTGAAATGGTTGCATACGTTTCTTGTTATTATGAAAATGTTGTGCATTATACATTATATTACAAAATGCTGAATTTTATGTACTCTTAAAGTGGCTTGTTTGTGTTTGTATATATGTAGCATTAGGATACAACTATAATTTTGTTTAAATAATAGTGTAAAAGAAAAGGTGTATATATTTTTAAATGAATTTAAAGTGATGTAGCTTCTGTAACTACAAGAACACACTATAGAAAATGTTATTGCTGTAATGTGGGTGGTTTATACTCTGTGGCAGCATGAGCTTAATGACATAAATGACTGTAAAATATCCTATTTAAAACAAATCAAGATGACATGGTTGCATTCATTGGTTTGCTGCAACATTCTGGCTGAAATGCAGAATATGGTCAATTTGAATATCTTGTCAAACATGAAGCATGTGATAATGCAAAAGCCATACAAGTAACGGAAGAGATGAAGGTCAGCATCCTGTGAACTACAAGAGCGACGAGGCTTTAGAGCCACCTTTGTAGATATTGTTGAATTTTCTGGAGGCTAAATTTTGTCTCATCCAATTTTTGGTGATATTACAGACACACATTTACAGACTAACATTTCATAAACAACGAATAAGAACAAAACAGCCAAAGATTGGCATCAAAGGTAGTAGCTTTATTTCTTACATCTCAGTTACAATTGCCAAAGAAGCTCCTAAGGCCACAATATGCAAGACATCATGTGCTTAGGTAAGTAAGTAAGTAATATGTATTTATATAGCGCATTTATCATGTATGGCCATACACCCAAAGCGCTTCACAGTCATGAGGGGGGGTCTCTCCACACCACCACTGCATCCACTTGAATGATGCGACTGCAGCCACAGGACAATGGCGCCAGTGCGCTCACCACACACCAGTTATAGGTGGAGAGACGGTGATAGAGCCAATTCACAATGGGGAAGATTGGGAGTCCATGATAGAAAGGGCCGATGGAGGGAATTTGGCCAGGACACCAGGGTTACATCCCTACTCTTTACTAGAAGTGCCATGGGATTTTTAATGACCACAGAGAGTCAGGACCTCGGTTTAACAACTTATCCGAAAGGAGAGGAGTACGGGAAGGTAAGGGGTAAGGTAGGAAATGTTGCCTCTTCTGTAAAAAAAGTGTTGATTCGGTTTACAGATCTGAAAAAAAAAGTTTCTCAACAGGAAAAGATTGAATTCCTGAGAGAAAAGGACCAGAGGTCAAAAGAGATGTCTTGTCTTGGTGATTGTCATTACACTTGTGGAAGTTGCAACCACTAAGCTCATTGATTCTTTTTTTCTGAGTTGTTTAAGCACAAGATCTTCTTTGGTTGATTCCTGTAGCACAAATCGATTCTGTATTAAGGAAGTAGAAAGAAAAATAATTTGGCTTGTTTGTGGAACTGAAGGAGGAGAAAGAGAAGAGGAGGAAAGTTAGAAAAGCAATTGATAAGCAACCACTTTCTGTAAGTGATCTATACAGAGCGGAGGCTGCCATTGTTTGGTTAACTCCGTAAGTATTGTTCAAAGAAGACATTTCAATGTTGAGAGCTGTAGTCACTGTAAAGAAAACCAGCTATATTTACAGATTGGATCCAGTATTGAGAGAGAATTTTTTGAGAGTAGTCTCAGTGTCATGGTCATGTCAAGCTCTTGACTCTTTTGAATGATCTGTCAAAACCAGTAAATGATTTTGTGGTCAGTCTAAAAAATCCCTTTATGATCTTAACATTTTCTATAAAAACTTGCCTAACTGTAAGGAAACAAAAACAGATGAGGATGCAAAATGTAAAGGTTTGTTCACAATTTCAAACAAGAAAGGGTATCTGGAAGGCAAGTTGAGAGTCTGAATCAGAAAAAAAAAATGAGAATATTTTTGCAGTGAAAAATTGCAACTTGATCACCGAAAAAGTTGGATTGGGCTCACAGAGTTGGGAAATCCATAGTATCTTTAGAAAAGCCCAGACCGATAGTTATTTGATTTTAACCAGTTAAACTCTGCTGTTATTTTGAGATTTCCGACTGGATTTTTGCCTACCCAAATTTAAATGCTTCCCAAAACCACATGCAGAGGTGTAAATGCAAAAATTTGGTATCATTTTAAAGAAAACCCTTTGAATAAAACACTTTTGAAGGTGTTTAAAATATCTGTATTAACCTTATTCTAAAATGCGAAGTGCGCCTGTTTTCGCGATTGTCTTAGAACATCCGTTTCAGTCGCCTATGGGAGAAATGAGAAGGAATAATAAACGGCAAAAAACGGTCAAACTACTTGCTCTACAAACAAATGTTTGTATGACTATACAGACCAAGTAGAATAATATAACAAGGAAATATCAGTTTGCAACATCAAACAGCGAAACGAGCAGTTTTTAATGTCTAAAAATGAATGGAAGTGAATGAGACCGGAAGTCTCGTGCCAAAAAGATTCAAATGGCAGCGCCCGCTTGTCTGCGAAGAATAAGGTCAAAATGTTGTCTGTGTTTGTTATGATAAACACCTAAAAAAGAGGCGCTTTTTGTATTTATTATTTTTTTTTATAAACTCAAATTTGAAAGTGTACCTTTTAGGTTCTGTGTGGTCTAGGGTGCTGAAATTAATTTTGGATGTCCCTGCACAGGAAAAAAGAAAATGTCTTTACCATAATCTATACAAAAGTTATTTTATTCCATCTGATGAGAGGTTCTGTACAAGCCACAGGGACCGATCATTGTTTTCATATTTCACTGTTCTTTTGTTTGATCAAAACATAATTCACTGTGTTTGGACCACATCAGACATATAAAAGGATTACTTATGCACATCACCTCAAAATCAGAGGAGAATGGCCCTAAAGCGCACAGCATAAGGTAAGAGATGACAGCTGTCTGTGCTATCTGGGGCTGCTTATTGATCATAAATGTATTGTTGTCTCTTCTGTGCCATGGAAGCACAGCAATTCATTCAACAACTGTTTGGCATATGAATATAATTCAGTAAAAAGATTGCTAGAACCGTATGAGCACCGGCAATAGCTTTCATTTGAGCTATAACTTGTACATGTGTCATTTATGAATCATATGAAAATGAACCAATGTTCAATACCCAGCTCGGGTATCCAAAATACTGTGTATTTAAGTGTAAATAACTTTTGTACAGTAGAATATAAACCAAAGTGATGCATATGTGCATAAAATATAGATTCTACACTTACAAACGAAACCACTTACGGGGGTCTGGTGCAACGCTAGCCCTTTAAATCTTTAAGCGAAAGTTGATGACGTCACGGATCCGGGTCTGCAAAGTTCAACTTTAATAGCTAAAGGACAGACTTGCAGTTCTGGAGAAAGCAAAGAATTTATGCTCTGGCATCTTTATAAAAAAGGACTTCCCTGAAATCATCTGGCAAAGGCGAGAATTACTTTCAGAATTGAAGGCATCTTGATAAAGAGGTGACATTGCATGTTTGTAATATGACAAACTAATTGTGCATCCACCAGTTCACAATCAATTCAGACCTGTCTCCAACTGAGAATGTGTGGTGCATTCTAAATCACGAAAATCACATGTCTCCCCTTGGGTTTTAGGTTTTGAAAAGGGATAAAAATCCACCACCCTGTCCAAACTTTAAGGATACGGGTTGTCAGATTCGCACAATCCATATGCACATGGCTTTGGCTTGTTTCCCTCGCTGGAAAGCTTGACAGAGCCCCAGCTACGGTTGCCAAGACACGAATGGTGGGTGGCGGTTTTTGGGTGTGGCTTAGCGAAGGATCAATTGAGCATAGAAGTTGTTCAGTTAGTCTGGGAGCGTGGTGTTGGTTGGAGGTGAGCAGTTTGCTGGCTTATAATTTGAGAGTGCATAGATACCAGTCCACATACTGTATGTCAAGGGTCATTGTTTTAAAACTGTCATTGATATGCAGTTTAGACACACCAAAACCAACTAGCAAAATGAATGCTGACTGATGGCCCAATGCAGTCTACTGACTGACCATCGGCTTGGTGTGCCCCAGTTTTAAGGTCAGACAAAGGCACTAATGTGGTTAGAGCAGTGCAAGAGTTGAAAGAAGCTTATGCAGCGACTGATCACAGCAAGATTTGTGGTGCTTTGCTAAAAGGAGGCAATGACTTCAACACTCCAGGTGTATCACATCGTGGCATTGCTTATGAACGCCTCAATAAGATAGTCAAATTCTTGATTCTTGAGTTCATTCCTGCATGAAAGCCTTCCTACAATCCTGTGTGAGATAAGAGTCATACTTAATGTCTGTCCTATCACTAAGGCATATGATGACATTAATGTCCTGGCAGATCTCACTCCCACACACCTACTAACTGAATGGAAAATATATGCTTGCACCTGGACTTTTTTCAAGAAAGTGATTGTTACGTTAAAAAAAGGAGGCAAGCTCAATATTTTTGGATTTGTTCTTGAAGAGGTGGACCAAAAAGTACCTACCGCTGTTACAAGAACAGCAAAGCCTCTAAGAGGTTGGTGGACAAGGCCTAAAAACATTTTGACAGGAGGCATTGTCATGGATAACAATACTCCTCATGGATTATGGGTCATGGGAAGAGTAATAAAGACTTAACCAAACAAGGAAGGATTTGTAAGTGCTGTACAGCAAGATAGGACTGGTGGAGAGCCCTATCTCCAAGCTTTTTTTACTAGAAGCTTTGTTCAGAAGCTCAGAACTCAAGAAGAAGAAAAAAGATTTGAAGAACTGTTTTTGTTATTGTTGCTTTGTTTTTGTAGTATAATTGGGGGCGATGCAGTGGCGCAGTAGGTAGTGCTGTCGCCTCACAGCAAGATCGCTGGGTCGCTGGTTCGAGCCTTGGCTCAGTTGGCGCTTCTGTGTGAAGTTTGCATGTTCTCCCTGCGTTCGCTTGGGTTTCCTCCGGGTGCTCCGGTTTCCCCCACAGTCCAAAGACATGCAGTACAGGTGAATTGGGTAGGCTAAATTGTCCGTAGTGTGTGAATGTGTGTGTGGATGTTTCCCAGAGATGGGTTGCGGCTAGAAGGGCATCTGCTGTGTAAAAATGTGCTGGATAAGTTGGTGGTCCATTCCGCTGTGGTGACCCCGGATTAATAAAGGGACTAAGCCGACAAGAAAATGAATGAATGAATGAATGAATAAGCTATGCTAAAAGTGACCCGACCAGAACAATATTGATATAGTTGTGTCAGACTCACAGTTATTGTCAGCATAATTAAGCTCTGTATAGTGGACGATATTGTTCTGCATGCTGAAGGTGAGCAAAATCACTGAGTAATCCATGGCAAAAGCATCAGCAAGGCCCTTGAAAAAAGTTGAACAGATACTTGGCATTAATGGATGTGAATATTCAAGGCTTTGTTCAGATCACTGTGAGTCTTTAACCCTGATTATATTTAAATTGTATTTGTTTATATTTGTATTTATATTGTGGACTAAGTTGTAAATAATCTGAAGACACCGCTTCCCATTCACTTTGAATCGGTGACGTCAAGCGTTGCCGAACTGAATTGTGGGTTGCTCACTGCAGAAGTTGGGAATTTCTAAACTTTTCAAGCGTCAATAGAAGTGTCAGCCAATCATATTGCTTTATGCAAATACCCCAGCTCAGACAGTTGGCGATTACGGACTTACTTCATTGGCTGAGGCAGTTCGAACTTTAGACATGCCCTCTGTCAAACGCTGACTCTGACGCCATGTGAATGGGGTGTTAGGGGCTGGTCTTTTTCTGTCCTGAGTGTGAGATTCTTTTTTGTTTAAGTGTGAGAATTGTCAATATTTGTGACAAGTGCTCTACAGGTATAAAATCTTTCTAACAAAATAAGTCTCTTGCCTGATGCAAATCAATATATTGTTTAAAGTGATTGAGTAAACCAACCCAAGCTCATTCTAAAAAACGTAGTCCAGCGGACGTATCTGAAGACCGCGATTTACGTAGCCGTAGGTACGTATGGCTGCATTTAAATTTTTTAAGCGAACGCTACGGGGCGGTGTGACGCCATCCCTCTTCGTGCTCGCTGGCTGACAGCTTACCTTTGTGTGGAGGGCTTTCCTGCCGCAACCAGTTTGTTAACTCCTCATGTACGTCGGCAAAGTAGAGACGTGGAGCTGACCGCAACGACGGTGTGTTCGAGTCCGATGAAGAGCAGTTCTAGAAATTAGGTAAGACAGAAACAGAATCAAAAAGTGATCGAGTTCATAACAGGGTGAGAATATGGTGAAATCCGAAAACTTGGTCAAAATCAGACGAGGGCTTTTCTTTTTCTGGATGGCTTTTGTAAATCGTTGCTTGAGTTTAGGGAAGCAAGCGGGCAGGTGGGCGAGCGATTGGCCGGTCACCCAGACAATCATTCAAGCAGTCAGTCAGTCAGTCAGTCAGTCAGATGACAGTCGGTCACTCGACAGCGGCCTCTGGTGGGTTCACGCGAGAACAGCGCGAGCACCATTCGACGTTCGAGATCGCAAAACAAAAACTGCACAAATACGTACCTCCCGGAATGTATATTGCGGTCTCTAGAAAAATCCACGGGACTACGTTTTCAGAATGAGCCTGGGTTGGAGTAAACAGTTATTTTCAGGTCAAAATTCTAACCTTTATTTATTAGTCACCACAGCCTGTGTATCTACATATCTACTATCGAATTTTAGTCGTATTTCAGTGATAAAAAATACCCACATCCCTATTATTATATATATTTTTATTTTAGCAAAAATGAAACATCATACATACATGCTGCTTTTGTATCATTGTAGCACAGTTTGCGCTAAATACAGTGTCATTAGATTTTAGCCTTTATTAAATTTATAAGAAATTGAAAAAAAATGTCAGGATTCAATTCAATTCAGCTTTATTTGTATAGTGCTTTTACAATGTAGATTGTGTCAAAGCAGCTTCACATAAATGGTCATAGTAACTGGAACAGTGTAGTTCATTTTTTTAGTGTTTAAGTTCAGTTCAGTTCAGTTTAGCTCAGTTCAGTGTGATTTAATCATTACTGAGAGTTCAAACACTGAAGAGCAAATTCATCGATGCGTAGCTCTACCAATCCTGAACCATGCGAGCCAGTGGCGACAGCGGAGAGGGAAAAAAAATTTCACCTGATTGGAGTGAAGAAAAAAAACCTTGAGAGAACCAGACTCAGTTGGGCACGACCATTTTAATTTCTCCGCTGGCCAAAAGTCTTGTGCAGAGCTTCAGTCACCGTGGTGGAGGCTGGAAGATGGCCTCAGCGAAGACTCGTCTGTCCCTGGATAGGATATGTCAACACTTCTCAGTATCTAACCCTCTCAGACCCCAGAGGGTCAATGGTCCTTCTGCAGGAGGGGATGGGGATATGTTTCTGAAATTATAGCAAAATGTACCCAAAATATTTGAGATTGGCAAAAATGTCCACAATGCCCTCTAGTGCATGTCATCTGAAATGTGCAATGAAACTATCCCTGCAGCATGTATAGCAGTTGTATAGCATGTATAGCATTGCAGTTATGAAACATAACAAGTGCCAGGTATTTTGTGCATTTCATAAAAGTGTAGACTGAGGTACATATACTTAAAGAGCCCATATTATAGGTTTTTGAAAATGCCCTTCCATGTAGTGTGTAACAGCTCTAAGTGAAGTGAAATATCCAGCTAAGGCTTAAATCTGTAAGTGTACAGTGTTTAAAATGGTTGATTCAGCTATAAAAGAGTCGACTCATAGTGCTTTAAACGAGTCGTCTTGATAACGACTCATTAGGTGTTTTGCCATGACGTACTAACGAAACCAAGTTATTCACGTGCACGCGCAAACCCGGGAGATTTGAAACCTGCGGCCCCGCCCTCTAACACAGAAACCCACACACAAACATGCTGATCGAATGAAGTCACACTGCAGATGGATATTATTGAGTCTCCACCCAAAGATGAAACCTCAGCATAAGCCCAGCTTTAAGCAGTTGGAAATTTCTGAAAACTACATGCTACAAAGAATACTTCGTTTGTTAAAGGAAGGATCAGTAAAGACTACTGATCGAACATGTCAGGACATGGATCAGTTTCTTCCTCCATTTCTCAAGTGTAAGTACGTGGGATTAAAGTTGTTGCCTCGTTTGCTCTAGCTTGCAAATGTATTTAGTTGTGATTTGTTACTTGTAATACTGTATACTGTATCAGGAGATAGCAACTCGCTATATTCTCATTTCGCGTGCAAAGCCACGTTAAAAACGCGGGGCGAGCCGCTTTGTTTACAGAGCTCCGTGGAGGAGGGTAATGTGTGTGTGTGTGTGTGTGTGTGCGTGCACACGCGTTGTCGTCCGGAGGAGGGTTATGTGTGTGTGTGTGTGTGTGTGCGCGATGTCGTCTGGAGGAGGGTCATGTGTGTGTGTGTGTGTTTGTGTGGACGCATGCGCGAGGGCGAGGGCAATATGTGTGTATGTGTGTGTCTGTGAAAAAAGCAGAATGTGACAAGCTAGAAGATCTCGCCAGTTCTTGGGAGTTTTTGCTCAATAAAATAGTTAGTCGTTAGTATTTTCAAGTCCATCATCTGTATTTACATTCATCCACCAGCAGCTAAACTCCACGCCTTACACTATCGCGCGTGTATGCACAGTGACTACTTCTATTTTGTTGATTTGCTGCTGGGCATTTCACTCTGTCTGTCGCATAAGGCAGTCAGTGTCGACCAATCGCAACAGACTGTCATCGGTCCAATCAGCGCAGATTAGCTTCGTGCTAAGGAGGGGTTTGGGAACAAATGAATCATTGGACGATTCATACGGGAGCCGCTGGGATAATTAGGCAAAAATAAATGCAAATTATAAGACCAGGAAAGTGTTTTTTTGACCTTGCATGTGTATCATACTGTTGTTGGACCCTGTTTCATGTGTAATATGGGCTCTTTAATGAATTAATCCTGTACATTGTGATCCAGTGAGTGGTGTACAGTTTTTCTATTCTGTATTATAAAGGTGCATTAAATATGCTATGGGGGACATGGTGGCTCAGTGGTTAGCACTGTTGCCTCACTGCAAGAAGGATGCTGGATCAGTGTGTGAAGTTTGCATAATCTCTCCGTCCTCTCGTGGGTTTCCTCCAGGTTCTCCGGTTTCCCCCACAGAAGACATGCGGTACAGGTGTGTTAAAGGAACTAAATTGTCTGTAATGTATGAGTGTGTGTGTGTGATTGAGTGTGCATGGGTGTTATCCAGTACTGGGTTGCAGCTGGAAGGGCATCTGCTGCATAAAATATATGCTGGAATAGTTGGCAGTTCATTCCACTGTGGCAACCCCTCATAATCAAGGACTAAGTCGAGGGAAAATGAATGAATAAATATGCTATGTTGTGTCACTTAAAGCTGTTGTGTTTGAAGCAGTTTCCACATGATTTGCTTTTGTGTCTCCTCTGTCTATTTTTATCACCACCATTCAACAGGATATTTGTTTAACATGTCTGTTTTTCGTCCTTTGCAGAAGTCTGACAAAAACAGGATTGGCATTGGCCATGAAAGGAGGAGTTTGGTTGGACGTATGGCTTGTGATGAGAGGGAAGGGAGAGGAGGGGTGGCGTGATGATTTCTCCCACTAATCCTCCGGACACACGCACAAGCCAGGTGCCTACGAGACTGGGAAAGAGGCTTGTAGAGTGAAAGGTGAATGAAGAGGGGGTAATTCAGAGACAAACCATTTAAATAAAGAGTGGGACTGGCTTGAGCCCCTTCATGGAGCAGACTCGTGCAACAGTTCAAGAGCACTTGTGTGTGTGTGTATGTGAGAGAGAGAGAGGGAGGGAGAGATGGGGGAGGCAGCACACTTATCAAGAGTGACAGAGAGAACGGCAGGCGAACAGAGCGGAGGGGGGAGAGCAAAGCTGAAAACGAGAGTGTGGCAAGAAAGCAGCTCATAGTGACAGCAGGGGCAGAGAGAGGTAGAGCGAGCGTGCAGGGGAAGAGAGTACAGAGACGGGGGAAAATGCAGGGGAGACGCTGAAGCTGGGTTGCTGGAGGAAAAACAGGAGAACGCCGACTGCTTGCCAAGCCTAGATAGAAACATTAGTAAGCGAGAATGAAGAAGTACAGAGAACGAGTGGCAATTGAGTGATCTGTCCAAATGTGTGTGTGATGTGCAACTGGCTGTGCTTAAACCACAGTGTGGAGTGTGTTTGTGTAGCGGCTCTGATTGTCTGCGCCACCAGGAAAACGTGCCTGGTGGATTATGAGAGATCAAGAAGAGGACGATTGTGTGTGTGTGTGTGTGTCAGAGTGTGTGAGTTTAATGGTGAACAAAAGGGTTAGGTGCAGCTTGTCCGCGAGTGTGCGTGTTTAGATTGGAAAAGCGTGCAGCTGGAGAGTTGCCTGAGGAACTGGAAAAGATAGTCCAGGGAGTTGAAGCACTTGAGGATGCCAGGGCATCCAGGGACAAGCTAAGCTCAAAGATTTTGCTTAATGTAACTGCCGTCCAAGTACTGAAGACCCGACGAAGGAAAGCAAACCAAGAAAAAGAGACTGAGAAGGCAGATAAGGAGAAAACATGGGTGCACGTGTGTACTCGTGCCATCGGCGGAACTATTTTTAGGAACAAAGTATTGCAGTTCCTGTTGACTACCTCAAAGAGAAGCCACGGAGACTGTAAGATATCTTTGGAGGTTTACTTAAAGGATCGCTCGGTGTCTATTATAGTGTCTATTGATCCCTGGATGTCTTCAGCACCCAGCCATGGGAGAGTGGACCATTTTAGAGCGCCTCCTGGAGGCCGCTGTGCAGCAGCACTCTACTATGATCGGAAGGTAAGAAATACAAAATAAATTAAATGATCTAGTTCTGTTACTTCGAAGAAACTACTATTAATGCAACTGTTGCTAGCGCTTTAGCAGTTAAATTAAATTAAAAATATGTGGTATCTCTTTACTTCCAGTGATGGCTGTTTAACTTTGAGGTTTAGGGTGGATTTTTTTTTTTTTTAGGGTGGATGCTATATCCACCCTATTGTCTAAACCTCCAAACTTGAGTGTTACACTTGATTGATCTAATTGATTTTCACATGGATAATGATACAATTTTTAAAGAACCCCTATTATACATTAAAAAGGGTCATATTTTGTTTTTAAGGGTCTCCAACAACAGGCTGATACACATGCAAGGTTAAAAAACACTTTCATTGTCTTATATTATGTATTTATTTTTACCTAATTATCCCAGCGACTCCCATATGAATCGTTCAGAGATTCATTTGTTTCCAAACCCCTCCTTAGCGCAAAGCTAATCTTCGCTGATTGGACCCATGACAGCCTGTTGCGTTTGGTCGACAGCGTTCATCGCGGTACAGAGTGAAATGGTCACCACGGCTTATGAACAATATTGAAGTGGTGCAGAGTGTATGTGTGAGCATACCTGCCATACCTGTTTTCCCCGGGAGCCCCAGCCACCCTCCCGTTTTGTTATTTATCCCGGAAAACTCCTGTAGATTCAAATTTGAAACTTGACCGTCGCACGTCTGTAGGAACAGCTGACAAACAGCAGTGGAACGCGAGCTCACAAACGCATTTAAATCCGTGACCAAAGCAGCACACGACGCGTTTTCAACATGGCATTAGATGCGATATGAGAATATAAAGAGTTAACCAGATACAGTACAAGCGGTTACAAGTAACAAAACACAATTAAATACATAATTTGCAAGCTGGAGAAAACGAGAAGGCAACCATTTTAATCGCACTTACTACTACTTGTGGAGGAACAAATTGGTCCATGAACTTTGTACTGATAAAGTTTAGGTCAGGTCGGGTCTGACAAAGTCAGATCAATAGTCTTTTCTGATCCTTCCTTTAACAAATGGCAGACGAGTCCCCCGTTGTAAGCTTGTAGATTCCAGAAGCACTCGTCAAAAAAATGACAGGAACACAGCACAAGGCTGGGGCTATAATGCTGAGGTATTTTTGCAAAAATAAACCTCAACCACTGACTCTTCACAGCCTCATCTTTGGGTAGAGAAAATAACACAAATTTTCCCTCACACTTCCAATAATATCCAGCTGAACACACCGTCTTCATGACTTGATTCAATCGGGATCTGCTACAGTGTTCGTGGGCGGGGCCACAGGTTTAAATTTTCCCGAGTTTGCGTGCGCAACAAGTTGGTGGGGCTTAAGTTACGTATCAACATCATGCCGAAACGGCTAAAGACTCGTTATCAAGATGATTCATATGAAGCACTATGAGTCGACTCTTTTATAGATGAATCAATTGTTTTAAACACTGTACACTTTCATATTTAAGCCTTCACTTCACTGTGTGTTACACACTGCATAGAAGATAATTTTCAAAAACCCATAATAGGGGCTCTTTAAATTGAACTCCAAAATAAAAGTGCATGCTGTTCTGAGATGTATTTCAAAATGAATTCAAAAATGGCATGAATTGACAGATTATGAAAAATTGTTGTGCAGTGGTTATTAATCCTGCACTCAGGCACCACATAACTGCATATTTTGTATTTCCTATCTGGTACACACATTAACTGAACAAAATGAACTGACAATTAGATCAATGTGCTTTAAAGTAGGGAGAAATATACAATGTGCAGACCTGTGAGTCCCTCAAACCAGCATTATCGGCACATAATGGTGGGTTATGGTGTAGAAAGAATAACCTAGCTGCTGAGCTTTTAGTTAATCCTGCTGGCACTGTGAGCTCCTATTGGCCGATCTCAAGCTTCAGTAGATCCAATGTTTGAACCACTGAAGCTTGGGAGACCTCAAGTGACATCGCCTGCTCGGGTGATGATTTCACACTCTTTTCTTTTCGTGTGATTCAGACACAAATGTCCCGCCATATCTGCCAGATTTACCTCAAACAAATACTGATTTTATATAGACTCGTTGAATGGTGCTTGTTTGAGCTATATGTGATATTTGCTGGTTTCATTCGTTGTTTTTCTGTCAGCTGCAATTTGTTCTCAGTGTCATGTACTGAAATCTAAGAAACGCACTAATTTGTCTCAGGCTGTCATCTCAATTTAGTTCAAACGCAATGACTGTTCAGCAACATGGTGTGTAAAATGGTATTAGACATCCAAAAAACATCAATGCTTAGTATTTAGTGTAGGTTTTTGGTAATTCGCTTACACTGAGTAATAAATCATTTGATGGCACATATTTTAGACTGATACAGTATGTCGTGTTTTGCTGAATCTGCAGTTCATTGCAATGCTACAACCCAGAATGTGCACAGATCCCATGGCAACAGATGCTGCAATTTGTGTAACTCTCTCTTCCATTCACAATAACAAAGGTTTGCATTTGGCGTGCGTTTTTGTTGCACATGTCAGCTCTGATTTCATCGATTTGGCTGGCCAGACATTTAGCGCGCTTAATAGAGGTGCTGTTGGGCTGAATATGAATGATTATCTTGATCAGATCTCATTCACCAGCCGCTGCCTCCACACTCACACTTCGGTGAGCACAGGCTGTTTGGCTGCCAATGGTGAATTACTCTATGCCTAACAGAGTATGTCTCAAGGGATTGTTTCATTCATCATATTCAGCATCACAGAGGTGATGTATTTTGTTAGTCATTTGGTTAGTGAGTTAATTAGTTAGTTTATGAGCTGTTACAAAAAGGTTAATGGTTTTGTCTCAACATGGAGGGAACTTGCCTAATCTTTTATTTATTTTTTTTCATACTGAATGAAATCAAATTTGATGAACCAATATATATTGGCTATATTCACTGAGAAATAGATATTCATTTTCAAAGGGGGTGTACTTATTTATGCTAATCACTATATATATATATATATATATATATATATATATATATATATATATATATATATATATATATATAGTGATTAGCATAAATAAGTACACCCCCTTTGAAAATGAATATATATATATACAGTGTATATATATATATATATATATATATATATATATATATATATATATATATATATATATATATATATATATATATATATATATATATATGGTAAGAAAGAAACTAAGAAGTGGTATTTTAGTCATCTACCCATTGTATTCAGTTATTTATTTTCAACCTTTCCATGTAGCAATTGTTAAGGGAACTAGCATACAGTTGAAGTCAGAATTATTAGCCAGACCCCCTGAATTATTAGCCCCTCTGTTTATGTTCATGATGACAGTACATAATATTTTACTAGATATTTTTTAAGACATTTCTATACAGCTTAAAGTGACATTTAAAGGCTTAACTAGGTTAACTAGGCAGGATAGGGTAATTGGACAAGTTATTGTATAACGATGGATGGTTCAGTAGACTATCAAAAATATATATATAGCTAAAAGGGGCTAATAATATTGGCCATGAAATGGTGTTTAAAAAATCGAAAAACTGCTTTTATTCTAGCCGGAATAAAACAAGTAAGACTTTCTCCAGAAGAAAAACTATTATCAGCCATATCAGGTTTGCACGGCTCTCAGTTTTGCCCCCACTCGTCAGCGCTACCAAACCGGCCTATCACAGAGCTTGCGCTACGTGTCGCTGCAACGTGTAGTTACATTTTTTGAGAGGTGCACGTCAGCCACAGCTATGCGACCATGCGAAGGGTGCACGTGTGCATGACACAAAAGTATAATAAAGCGTTTAGTCCCTTTATTAATCAGGGGTTGCTACAGCGGAATGAACCACCAACTTATCCAGCAAATGTTCTACAGAGCGGATGCCCTTCCAGCCACATCCCCTAACTCAGAATCACCCACACACTTTCATTCACACGCTACAGACAATTTAGCCCACCCAATTCACCTATAGCGCATGTCTTTGGGGGAAACCAGAGCACCTGGAGGAAACCCACACAAACATGGGAAGAACATGCAAACTCCACACAGAAATGCCAACTGACCCAGCCGAGGCTCGAACCGGCAACTTTCTTGCTGTGAAATGACAGCGCTACCCACTGTGCCATCACACCACCTACCCAAACATTCTTATTCTTAAATAAATGATAAATTTATTTAAATTTCATTTAAAAAAATTCATTTTTGGTGAACCATCTCTTTAATGCGAAGGGATTCAAAGGTATTTGCAAACTTAATAAAATCAAGACAAATACATGAATCTTTTTAGAATGCCCTTTCCAAATCAACACTTAAAAAGTCTGAGCGTTTGGACACACACACACACACACACACACACACACACACACACACATACAATGTTTAATTTGTATTTTATACTGCAGCAAAATATCAAGAATATTAAGCTGATACTTTGGTTTGTTGAACGCTTTCCACCAAGCAATTACTCAGAACTTCCTAGCGACTGCCTTGCAATTCTCTAGCAACCATTCAGAACACCTTGGCAACTGCACAGTGAAATGCTAAAAACTGCTCTGAGCACCTTAGTTAATAAATATATAATACATATATATACTTTCATTGGTATCCAGCAACAAAACGCGAGGATCATGGCAGCAGATTTTCTAATGACAGTCCAGTTTAAATTCAGTTTTTTCAAATGCTTTAATTACGTTTATAGCCTTTGAGCTAATTGAATCACACAAACACTTTTATAATTAATGTGTCATTGATATTGCAGTACTAGGAGACTGCTTTAATTAAATCCTTATGTAGGGAAGAGAGTGCGGGAATGTGGATGACTAGTATTTGTTCTAAACAGGGTAATCATTTACAAGCTATTACTCAACAAAAGATATCTTAAAATAGAAACCACAAGATTAGACAGGTGGCTGTGCTTCCGCAGCTCACAATGGATGTTTAATAATGAACGAATTGTAAAATTAACAAGTATTATCTTAGTAAAAGTAGTTTCATTACTTTTTAATTATAATTTTAAAGTACTGGGAAAGTCAGGGGCGGACTGGGACTTTAAATCAGCCCTGGCACTGTAGCCACACCAGCCCACATTACTACACTGACACAGCCCCATCCATGGACACGCACATTCACTACTTATATTGGTGTACAGATAGTAAAATAATATAAGCAGTACCATATGTATTAGATATTTAAACATTTGATGTATGTGACTGGAAGAAAAACAACCCATTTATAACAAATTGATATATGAAATCATTCATTTTCGTTTTGGCTTTGTCCGTTTTTTAACCTGGGATTGCCACAGCAGAATGAACCGCTTACTTATGTAGTATATGTTTTACGCAGCAGATGCCCTCCAAGCTGCAACCCATCACTGGGAAACCCCTATACACACATTTACATTCATGCACTATGAACAATTAAGCCTACCCTATTCACCTATGAGGTGAGGTGACAGCGCTACCCACTGCGCCACTGCGCTGCCCCCTTGCAAGAATAGTTCAGTTCATTTTATGCATTTGGAAATATCTGATTTTAGAGCCTTTTTTTTTTTTTTGCTTTCTTTGAGCTTTTCGGCACTGCCTTTATTTTTTTATGGTCCATCTCTGACAATTAGCTTGTGTTGCACTTACTGTTTGTTTGACATTCATGCCAGATTTTGATTACATTCCGCGTAACCTCTGATTAGGATGGTCCATCTCGAAACCAGCCGGTCGTTGCCGATTGGGCCAATGCTTAACATTTATTATTATTATTCTTACTATTACCATCATCAAAAGCTGCCTACAGGTAAAAACAATACATATAAAAAATAAATAATAAAATAGCTGACCGGCCCACATTTAAAAAATGGTCCGGCCCTTCTGGCATTTGCCAGAATTACCAGATGGCCAGTCCGTCCCTGTATATATACACATATATATATAAAAAAAAAATATATATATATATATAAATATATATATATATATATATATATATATATATATATATATATATATATATATATATATATATATATATATATATATATATATATATATATATATATATAAATATATATATATATATATTACTCCATATGCATGTACTCAGACTATCCACCTGGTTACCTTTACATGCACGCACAAGCATTCACACATTGTGTTTTCATGTTTTTGTTGTTGTTTTGTTCTCTTTGTATGTGATTACATTTTGTGTACTACTTGCATACTCTAGTAAAAAAAAAAGATTATTCAATTATAAACTCTGGAAAAAAAACAATATTATTAAGAATATTATTTATTCTATTCTAAATTAACATAAAATCACTTACAAAAAATAACATGTATTCTAATCTCATATATAAATCATATAAATTATGAGGCTATTTGTTAAGAAATTAAATGTAATATTTATTATTTATTAGGAAATGAAAAGATCATACTTCAATAGTAATATTAATGATGGTGATGTTAACGATTATTATTATTATTATTATTGATATTATTTTTTATTTTTTTTAGAAAAGTCTACTTTTACAATTTGACAAATGTAAACCACTGCAGAAATTTTCTAACCAGCAGGCCCATGTAAGATACAGTACAGACACTTAAATAACCTACTATAAATTAAAAGCATTAACGTATGTTGTGTTTTTTGTTTTCACAAGCTTTGGAGATGTAACATAAATTCCCCTTTTGAATAATAGGTCACCTATAGCTTTCATCATGAGCCACGGCTGTGTTCAAAATGACATCAGTGTTTTCATAGTGCAATGCGAAGGGAGAGCAATTGCAAACATGAAGATCGCCAAAACTGAAATTTAAAATGCTGTTAAAGCAAATTACACCTACGAATGATGACTTTAATGCTTTTATAAATAAAAACATTCCAAGTTTAAATGTTAGAATGTTCTAAACAAATAGGGCATAGGGGGGATAAGTGGGAATAGAACAAAGCCAGGAACTATGTTTCATACTACAGCTCCAGAAGTGTAGTTGGAAGCATCGAAGTTTGCAATGCAGTTTGCGAATTGGGACACATCAAATCGACGGACTATGTTTGTAACGATACAACTTGAGACCTTAGTTGGCTAACGATGGTTTTCAGAAACGCACCCCTGATTATTCTTGGGGTCATTACAGACTAATATTTTGTGTGATTCCCTCTCTTGGTGGAGAAGATTTGCTTTTGACAGTACAGTATGATCCTTTTTGACAATGTAAAAGTGCCATGGAATTGGCATTTTCCATCATAAAACCAAATAACTAGATAAAAATAAATAATACAATTGTAAATGTGTCATTTAAAGAACAGCACTGGCTATCAGTGGTTTAAAGTACCATATTACAAATCCTCAAACTACTGTTCTTCCTCAGGAGTTGTAATTTAGCGAGTAGTTTTAAAATGTGTAATTTCTCGAGTGCATTTTTAGTGCTGTATTGGTACTTTTACTCCACTACTTTCCTTCAACCTGCAGTCACTGCAGTGATTCCTGTCCAGTCAATTATGATTGTCAATTTATAATTGCAGCAAAGTGTTTGGAAGTATTTAGTGTTTCCTAGATGTCTAAAATCTTTACACACAGACTGTTTAGATGCATGTCATTGATGAAAAAATGACAGATGTTCACTGTATGAAGACAGAAATGTCCTTAACCACCCAGCAGGCACAAGACATCAACATGACGTCAGATTGAATCTGTAGCCCAACATCGTGGGGACATTGCATTTTGCTTGAAAATAAAAATTAGGCTATTGTCAAAACTCAATGTCAGGCTGATGCCAATGTCCAACCAAAAAATCAACCAAATATCAACGTCTACATATCAATATTACAGCTTGACGCTGTGTGAAAGTTACCACTTCGACGTCTATCAGATTTTGGATTTTAGTTGTTATACCTGACAAAAAAATATCAGTATTTTATGTCAATATGACGCTGGTTTAAGATGTTGGATTTTGGTCCATTTCTCACGCAACCTAAAATCAACCAAATATCAACATCATTTGGCATCGTTATTGGACATCAAAATAACGTTGTCCTTAGATGCTGAATAGACACTGAATTGAATCACAACTTAAATCGAACCTAATATTAACGTCTAATGACGTTGTGTGCCTGCTGGGCAATAACTGAATCCACTACATAATGTTTTGTTTACGCACATCCACAAATTACATGTAAACGCATCAGCTATTTACAGCATAATACTCATTACTTGCTACTCTTTGTCACGATTATCAGCGATCGTACTCTATAAGATCGCTGGATTTCACCAACAATAACCATGGACTACAATTCCGCCATTTCTGGACTACATATTCATACATGCACTCCGGTCACACTCACACATGCTTCCTCATCTAGACTGATTACTCGCACCACCTGAGGATTGTCAGAGACTGATTGCAGACACTACTTAAGCCACACTATCACCCTTTCACTCTGCAGAGTCATGTTTATCTGTTGATGACAATACAACGCGGTCTCCTTGTCTTGTATCTCCGTGTTTAGACCCTAGCCTAGATCATCCTTGTTCTCCTGTTTAGCCGCCTGCCTTCTGACCTTTTGCCTGTGTTTGACTACGATTCTGGACTGCCTGTACATACCCGTTTGCACCTGCTTTGACCACTGCTAGCCTGACAACGAATAAACCTGCATTTTGGATCTAACCCCAGTTGTCTGTGTCACTCCCCGTTGTTACACTCTTGAGCAGGCCCGAATTGGCTAATCGGGAGGACCGGGAGAATTCCCGGTGGGCCGGCCCGCTTTTTGGCCGCGAGGGCCGTTGTCCCTAGCTCCAGAATCTGTTGCTCTCAGCAGTCACACTTTTTAAATTAATTTATTTATTTACTTGACCACAATCTTCTTACTCATTATTTTACCGGCTCTGCTCTTTTTATTTATTTTCTCGCAGCCTTGTGGGCATGATGCAGCCTGCAGGTTAATGATGATATAACTCAGATGAGTGACCACTTATTGTACAGCTATTGTGGTCCTGTGGTTAGCACATTAGGTTACAATGCCATCGATCTGGGTTTGATCCTCGTCTGAGTGATTTTTTTTTTTTTCATTTTTATTGTTAAGACATATAATACTGTATAAAAGCAATTTATTTTAGATAATCTACAAAACAAACCATTGTTATAGAATAACTTGCCTAATTACCCTAACCTGCCTAGTTCACCTTATTAACCTAGTTAAACCTTTAAATGTGACTTTAAGCTGTGTAGAAGTGTCTTGAAAAATATCAAGCAAAATATTATTTACTATCATCATGGCAAAGATAAAATAAATCAGTTATTGGAAATTGATTTTTAAAACTATTTTGCTTATAGATTTGCTGAAACAATCTTTACTCCATTAAACAGAAATTGGGGGGAAAAATAAACAGGGGGGCTAATAATTCAGGGGACTAATAATTCTGACCTCAACTGTATATATATATATATATTTTTTTTTTTTGTAAAGGAAACACAGGCTCTACATGTTCCATTTACATATTTCAATCAATTAATATAGAAAGCGAATGCATATTTTTACCAAAACTAATAATGTATTATTTTTAATGCGTGTGCGTGGAAAAAATTACAATTTACACAAAGAAATGATGGGGTTCTTCTCTAAAGAAGTAGTTACTCCACCTCGTTTAGAGCATCATTTTGGGCGGTTGATGTTACAACTAACATGGTTCAAATGATGGATCTGCAACAGAGAAACGACGGGTTTTGGGAAATGATGCATAATACTATGAAATGATTCCCAAATGATGCATAATACTATGAAAGTTCAGCTGCAAGTTACGTCGTTGTTTGGGAAACACACCTCAGTTTAGTTGTTCTGCACACAGGGATCCTCACTTTTGAATGGGATATTTATAGCTCCACAGATTTATGGACATCATGAGTGTTTCTCAATGTGCATCCGCTTGTATTTTTAGATTTGGCTGTCCACTCTGCATGTCCTTCACACAATACAGCCATCTTTCCCTCCTTTATTTATATCCTTATTTTATCATTCATTCATTTACAGATTCATTACAGCTCTATTCACTCGCACACACTCATGCGTGACTTGATTCACACCGTGACTTCCTGAACCACAGGCTGTTGGCTGTTGTCCGTCCTGCTTTTCCAGTCCCCCCTCTCTGCCCTCTTTCCATGTTTTCATCTCTTCACCAGTTTTAGCCCTGGGATTATATTGCTTATGTATTCGATTCTGTGCAAAGAAAGAACACGAAGCCTCAGAGGAGATGTGTTTTGACACACATTTCCAAATCATCAGTCCGTTTGCCACTCAACATCAACACAGATTTCATCCAGATTAGAGACCACAAATGTATATTGGAGACACAATCGTCTTCAATCTGTTGCAGGAAGATTATACAGTGAAGACAGACGTTTTGCCGAATGGCGATTAGGGGTTTTAAATTAAGGATTTAGGAGAATGAGGACATCTCAAGAAAAATTATTCAAATTCAGCTTCAATTCAATTCAATTCAGCTTTATTTGTATAGCGCTTTTACAATGTAGATTGTGTCAAAGCAGCTTCACATAAATGGTCATAGTAACTGGAACAGTGTGGTTCAGGTTTTAGTGTTTAAGTTCAGTTCAGTTCAGTTTAGCTCAGTTCAGTGTGATTTAATCATTACTGAGAGTTCAAACACTGAAGAGCAATTCATCGATGCGTAGCTCTACCAATCCTGAACCATGCGAGGCAAAGTTATGTTCATTAAATGTTATTTAATATTTCCATGTTAAACGTATTAAATGAAATAAAGGTGCAGTGCACCCAAAAGATGTTTCTTTAACCCATACAATGTAATTATTCTAATGTTTTTATGGAAAACTGTTAAAAAACAATAACCAAAAATATGTATTATTTTACTGTGCTCACTGTGGAACATAAAAGATGTTTCTTTAACCCATACGATGTAATTCAAAGGGACTTTTACCAAAATTGTTTAAACCAAAGATGCCCAAACTAGGGCCAAAAGTTGGCCCATGGTAACCGTTGATTTGACATCTAAGAAGAGAGGAAGAATGATGTGCATGGTTTAGAGATTGTCATTTCAAATCTAATGTAACCTTTAGTTTGTTTGTTTTATTGTTAAAAGCTGACTGAAATAATTGTTTTAAATAAATATTGTAAGTTAAATCAGATTTAGCTTAAATGTACATACTGTGACCTGATGGATAGGGGACAATGCAGAGACTTTGATGAGCAACTCAAGGCAAAGGCAGATTCTGCTTGACTACACTGTAAATGATACCTGTTGTTTTCACTGTATTTTACTGCATTTCTCAACAGTTTCATACTGTATAAGCTGTGCACAGTGTTACTGTATATATTGTTGTTTTCACAGTATAATAATGTATTCTCAACATTTCCATACTGTGTACATGGGGAAAAAATCAGTTACTGTGCATCTAAATACAGCACTGCAAATGACCATGAAAAACACACTATACATATTATTATTATTATTATTATTATTATTATTATGGAGAAATTATTTTGTGAAGTACACAAATTAACCAGTTTTTTTCAGACTGTTCAGTGCTATGATGTTTCGATTTAATCATTAAAAACAAATAACCATTAAACTGCCCCCCAGTTTTTAATTTCTGGGTGCACTGCACCTTTATTTCATTTAATAAGTTTAACATGGAAATATTAAATAACATTAAATAAACATAACTTTGTGCTTAACCAAAACATAGACTAGAACAAAAGTAATTGATTCATGAAACCAAAGACTGTTAAACACCCAAAATGTCAGAATGACCAGCCTAAAATTCCACTCTTCAGTGTTATGTTTTTCAAGAGTTCACAGTTGATGATTGAATATAAGCAAGTTTGGCATGCTGTCCCGGGAGAGAGCCCTGGGCTCCCTCCCGTTTGGAGGAAGAGAGGGGAGCCTCGAGCTCAGGTAGATCTCGACAACTGCCCCTTAAAAAGAACTGATGACTAAAAATTGAATACTATTAAAAGATATGCTGCATTATGAGATTACCTGTATTGCAAAATTTAGATTTATCAATTTACTTGTTGTGCATGTTTTTGGAATGTGGGAGGAAACCGGAGGACCCGGGGAAAACCCACGCAAGCACGGGAAGAGCATGCAAACTACACACAGAAACGACCACCGGCCTGTTAAAGGACTAGAACCGGTGACGTTCTTGCTGTGAGGCGACAGTGCTAGTCACTGGGCCACCATGCTGCCTAATGGAGGGAAAGGTGAAAAGGTAGGGGTGGAAGGGGGGATTCTTCAAATCGAAGATGACTGTAGTGAAAAAACCCCGGCTCTTTATAGTGGGTTAGGAATGGCCTGATTGGTGGATCATGCACATTAATTCAGAACCAGCCGTGTTTAATCATAATAAAGTAAAGTCATAAAGTCATGCTGCATTAGTTAATACGATTTAAAGTAAAGTTTTTCAACTTTACTTTTAAATACTGTGAAATATATTAGGAAATTACCCAGGGCAACTTTAATGTAATATAGTTTGGTGTAGACAATTTCAATGTAGTGTTGCCATTGGCCCATGAACATTTCTTGCTTGTTGTCAAACTATTTTAACAACTGTAATGAGGCAATTCAAACATATCTCAACACTAAAACAGCTGTCATGACGGTATTTATCAATATGTGGACCTTTTAGGATTCTCATAAGCTATGGAAATTAAAAATGTAAAACAGAAAATATGTTGAGACCATTGTTATTGTTTACATCTCTCGAAATGGTCTATATTTAACATTGGCCCACGACTCATAATGATGTTTAGTTTTTGGTCATTTATATGAAACTAAACTAATGTTTATTATCTATGTTATGTTCCATAGAAGAAATAATGTTTAACAGCTTTGCAGTAACATGCATTTCAGAACATGATGACAAACTTTGAATTTTTAGGTATGACTCAAACACAGAAGAGAAAAATTCTGTTTTCCATCAGGACTAAAGCTGTAGCTTTACTAAAACAGACAAAAGTCTAACATAAATTGTTTCTCAAAAACAACAGTAGACATATTGAAGAAGGCTATTAAACAAATCATTTAGCTACTATTTATTCTTTTAAGATAAAATATGTTCTTTTATAATTACAGAAGTTTTGGTTGAACTATCCTTTTAATTCAAATCAAGCCAACATCAAAACATGTCAACATTTAAGAGCCTCTATTATGGGCTTTTGAAAATGAGCTTTCATGCAGTGTGGAACACAGCACTGAGTAAATGAAAACATCCAGCTGAGGTTTAAATCTGAAAGTGCACCGAGTTTAAAACTGTTGATTCTTTAGTGAAGTAGTCGACTCAGAGTCGAATAAATGAATCGAGTTGGATTCTGATCTTTTGCTTGAACTCGTCAACGTCGATACAGTACATCACCAAATATGTAGTTCCAGATTCTGTAAAATGTGAACGCGATTTCCCTTCAGACGCTAGCGGAGCACTGAGGATCACAGGACTGATCATGACGGGAAGATGACGATTACTGACAGATGGAAATTTGGCTGTAGGGAATAAAGGGTTAAAGTTTATTTTCACAACAGCACCACAGTATAGCCAACCGTGTGCTGTGTTTGTTCCTGTCATTTCTCTGATTTTTGATACAATAACCTACGCTGCAAAGCGGGACTCGTCAGCCGTTTGCTAATTAAAGTAGGAGCAGCAGAGACTATTTTTGTCACGGTTCAGGAAGGATGAAAGAGCGAGGACTCAAATGTAACAGAAGATGGTTTATTATTAATTAAAATAAAACAAAAAGGACAACAAAAACCACCCCGAGGGGGAAAACATAACTATGATACAAACAGGCAAACAAACTAGGCTGGGTTGGCAAAACAGGACTGGAGCAGGAACACAGGGGAAAACAGACGACGAACTAGCAGGACAGCAGACATGAGGGGAATATAAACAGAAGTAAATTAACATACAAATATATGAACACAATTAACTAAAGATGGGTTAACATGGAGGGTGGGACTAGACAATAGACGGGAGAGCACATGACACAAAGAGACAACACAACCCATGTGCTCACATAAAACAAGACTAGAACACGCAGCCAATGAGAGAACTCATTAACCGCGTGTTCATGACAACACAAGCACACGGTGCATGTAAACATGCACCACGTGCTAAACACAACATCAACAGAAGACTAAACGCAATACACAAGTACACGATGAATGAAAACACTTACCGTGCACTCACACACGCAGCGTGCATGTTTCATCCCAGCGCCAACTGAAACTGAAACCAACTGGACTAAGACTCTGGGAATTGTACACCACGCTGCAGACAGATGAACGTAAACACCCGGACGGGAGCGCACACCTGCAAACACGCAAAGACCTAAGGCGTCCGCATCGAGCGGGGACGCGCACAGTCCATCCCTGCTGAAAAATCCAGCTTAAACCAGCCTAAGCTGGTTGGCTGGTTGTAGCTGGTCCACCAGGCTGGTTTTAGAGGGGTTTTGGCTACTTCCAGGCTGGTTTCCAGCCATTTCCAGCCTGGTCTTAGCTGGTCAGGCTGGGAGATGACCAGCTAAAACCAGCTTGACCAGCCTAGCCAAACTGGGAGTCCAGCCAAAACCAGCTATATCCAGCTTAAACCAGGCTGGTCAAGCTGGTTTTAGCTGAATTTGGCTGGTCATTTTCCAGCCTGACCAGCTAAGACCAGGCTGGAAACCAGGCTTGAAATGGCCAAAACCCCTCTAAAACCAGGCTGGTTGACCAGCTAAAACCAGCCAACCAGACTAGGCTGGTTTAAGCTGGAGTTTTCAGCAGGGATGCACGCTCAAAAATGCCGCTCATACAGAGACACACACACACGACAAAACAAGTGCTCGACCCAAGAAAACTTGAGCTGAGCACAACAGGACAGGACTAGACAGAGCTAGTGTCTGGACCAACAAAACAAGAATTTACAAGACCAGAGTGGCAGAACCCTGACACTGTTATGTATGGGACTTTGTCAGACTTTAGGACCAGTTTCTTCTTCCTTCAGATCATAACATGTAAATGTAATAAGAATTGTTGCCTCGTTTAGTGTTGTTTGCAAAATATGTGTTTAACTGTGTGTTTTAAGTTGTAATCGGCCCGCGCGGCTTGTAATTACATATCTATTATAGATCAGTGCTTGTACTATAATTCTCAGGTAAAAACGCGACACATGCTTCTTCCTTTAGCGTTACCAATTTAAATGCGTTTATGAACTCACAATCCTCTGCTGTTTGTCTTTGCAATGGCCACCGTCAGCTGTTCCTTACACACGTGGCACGGTCAGTTTTAAAAATAGTTAAACTTTTGCCACTGTGTGGATTAATGCTGACTGTGTGTCGTTGGTATTAGCTGTTAGTGTTAAGAGTAATAAGCTGATGTTCAACTGCATTGCTTTATTGCATTGCTGCATTGGGCTCTCACATACTCTCTGCTACTTCATAGCCATGCTGGGCATTTGCGCTGAACGCAGTCGACCAATCACAATAGACTTGGTCATCAGACCAATCAGCGCAGATTAGCTTTGTGCTAAGGAGGGGTTTGGGAATAAATGAATCGCTGAATGAATCATATGGGAGTCGTTGGGAGAATTAGGTAAAAATAAATGCACATTTTAAGACAACGAAAGTTTTTTTGATGTTGCATGCATATCAGCCTGTTGTTGGAGACCCCCAAAACCAAAATATGACTATAGAATATTTATAATGGAAAATAGGGGCTCTTTAAAACAGCGCATTGCTTCTAAGGTTTCTTAAAACCAACAAATGAGAAGATAAAATTGTATGCCTGAGCTATTATTGGTTATGTTAATGTGGCATCGTTACTTTGCTGAGACACAAAACCATGCCAGCCCTGACCTGCCTTAGGTTCTGCGTAAAAAAAAAATTCTGCCTTGAATTTGCTGCGCAGTAATTGAATATTCCTCTGTGCATATTTTAGTTTTAGATGTCACTGTAGAAGTGTGCTTTCACAGTGTTTAATGTGTAAAAACAGCTTGATGATGTATGGTACCATATCACTAAGTAAATGTGTAAAAGGCAATTAAATCACAATTATTGTGAAAAACGTAATAATAATAATAATACGACAATGCACTTTTTTCACAACCACAATTCGAAGCTGAAATGTGTGGCAGTTTACCCTAGGGAATTTTGGATGGCAAATTGTGTGCATTGACACCTCAAGCTGCTCCGTGGAAGATGGAATAAGAAAGATAAAAGGGTTGTGTGAGGACAAGAGACACACACGATGCTTGTCAAAACCGATATACCACAATGCAAGGTTGAAGGCTGATACGCAAATCCGTTTATTCTAAAGTATGTACTTGAAGGCTGAGAAACAGAACATCTGTCAAATAAACACTTCAATAACCAATAAATACAAAACCAGTCTAAAAACTGCACACTATAAAAACAAAATGGCAGTGATTTTAACTAATACTAAAAGTGTTACTGTAAAATATTACCTGGTCAGCAATAAGTTTCCTTAGCTACTATATTTTAAATTAGTATACATTAGAATAAACAAACAAACGAACAAACGAACAAACAAACAAACAAACAAAATAAATAAATAAATAAATAAATAAATAAATAAATAATGTGGGTATTCATGAATAACCACTTTATTTATTTCTTTGTTTATTTATTTATTTGTTTGTTTATTTATTTATTTGTTTATTCTAATTTATACTAATTCATTTATATTAATTAATTAATTTATTTATTCTTATTTATTTGTATTTATTTATTTGTATTTATTTGTTGTTTGTTTGTTTGTTTTGGCTGTGGACTTTTTAATTTAAAATAAAAAATTTAACCTCAGCTTGTTTTTAGGTTTTTCATCTAAACATATTTAGTTTTCCTTCAAAGTTGGAGCTGAACAAGATTTAACAAGATTGAACAAGTTTAATATCTAATAATTTTTTGCCATTGCCATCTTCTTTTTTTCTCATCAGTTGAGTACATTAAAGAATTGTTTAATTTAAAGTTGTTAAAATCATTTTTATTGCTGTATTTTTTATGATGGTGTTAAGTAGTTGTGTGAATGACAATGTCAACCTTCTGCATACACATGTGCTTCTCTGCTTGTGTAAAAAAAATTGTTGGTTCATTATATCATATCATATATTTCATCATCATCATCTGCTATTGAGGTTGTCTTTGTTTTTATAATATGCTATAAAACCCAAAAAAGTTAAGGTAACTCAAACAATTTAAGGAAACTGATTCAACAACTAATCCTACTGAGTATTGTGAGCTTAATCCATTTGTGTAAACGAAGCAATTTGAGCACAGTAAAACCTAATAAATGACGATAACACAAACACAGCACTGTAAAACCCAATATATTAAGGAAACTCAAAACAAATACACGCAATCATCACCCAGGCATATTCACACCAAGAGAGCCGTTTGTACCAACAGTATGTCACCACTTACTAATGTCACATTAGCAAGACAACCATTCTTTCAGGGGCACGTCAGCCTCCTGTTGTGCTATATACGTAATTTAACAAGTATGCACACACATGCTTACACATTCATGTCTGTTGCCAACATGTAGGAGGGCTGGCAGAAATATTTTCGCATAGTAACAATCCAATGGACCCTTATCACTATATTTGGTTTCATTCAGACATTGCTATTAAAGGTCACTAGATACTAAGAAGTGAATATGTGTGTGGCAGAGTGCAGTTGATGTGGCACTGTTGTAAAACTGTAGCAGTCTAAATAGAGAAAGTGCTGACACTTTAAGGGATATTTCACACACAAAAAAAATGTTCTTAACGTTGACTTGTTTTAAGCATTTTCTTCTGTTAAACAGGAAAGAAGATATTTTGAAGAACGATGGAAACCTGTAACCATTGACTTCCATAGTATTTGTCAATATATATTCTTAAAGCAGATGCTGGTGTTATTGCAAATGTTTTTCAGTCATTTCTGTGCAGTTAATTAATAATTATTTTCATAGATTACTTTGGGATTTTCTTTGTGCACATATGAGCGTAAACATATATAAATTGAACGGCACATTGACTTTTAAAAACAATATTGAAATTATATTCTAGTGGGGTATATGCACAGTAGTGTTTATCAGCCAATAATGCTAATCTTCCAGTAAAAGCTTAACGTGACTATTTTCAATTTCATTACGTTCCTTTTACAGCATCGATGTTGTAATGTAATCAAAATATATTCAGTTAAATAGACTTAAGCATTCAATTAGTTTTTTAAGCATTAAACGAGATGAAAGACCAAAAAAAAATAAAAATAAAGGATAAGTTAGCAATTACTATTGAGTTTGTAAGGCACTGGCTAATTGGTCACACTTTACAACAAGGTTCATTAGTTAATGTTACTTAATGCATTTACTAACATGAACAAACAATGAACAATACATTTACTACAGTATTCGTTCCTGTTAGTTAACGTTAGTTAATGAAAATACAGTTGTTCATTGTGAGTTCTCGGTGCATTAACTAATGTTAACAAGCATGAGTTTGGATGTTAAAAACACATTAGTAAATGTTCAATTATGATTAATAAATGATGTACAAGTGTTGTTCATGATTAGTTCATGTTAGTAAATGCATTAACTAATGAACCTTATTGTAAAGTGTTACCGGCTAATTCAAGTCAGCCATCCTAACCATCCTTCCTATTGGATTCATTTTAATATTGGGCTTCTGCCTTGGACAATCTATAAATTGTTGTTAACCTCATTAGATACTGACACATTTATCTTCATTACAGAGAGGCATCTGAAACTGAGTACTTATAATAAACAGTACATCGGTGGAGGATTTGTGAATGGCAGTAAAACGACACAACTAATACTGGTGGGTGATGACAATGGCAACATGTACTACACATATCTACTTAAAGTCATAAAATGCACACTATAAAATACTTCCGAATGGTTAGAACTCCTTCTTAATGAAAGAACGTCTCGTTTTCAAACTCTTAAGGAAACTAATAATCATTGATCATGCTGAGGCTCACCCAAGGAGATCCACACAGTTAATTGCTTAGGAATATTCATTACAAATAAAATGCATCGGTAAGTTGCACAAATCAAATAATTATTTACCCCATCAATTGGCTGTAAGTCAGAGATGTCAAGTATGGATATCCCTATCTTTAAATGTAAAGCCTTGTGTAAATGTAAATGAGTTGAAACAACACATTCTTTTTTTAACGCTTTTGTTTGTTTTATTCGTTTTAACATAACGGAACAAACAGATCATCAGAGGCATCACATACAAATATTACATTCTTCTTATACAGTCGTTTTTATAGTACAGGTTACTCTCCCATTAGCCCCCCACCCCAACCAGCCCGCAAAAGGTACTGTATTATAAGCATAAACACCAACATTGTTTCCTTAAAGTCCATATGGTTTAGTCTTTTATAATCTGTAATGTGCGGTCCAAACAAAACATTTCACATATATAATATACATACATATATATATATATATATATATATATATATATATATATATATATATATATATATATATATATATATATATATATATATATATATATATATATATATATATAGAAAAAAAGTAATACAAATAAAAGAATATAAATAAATATAAATAAGGGGAGGGGGGTTCGCACTCAATGCAAAGCATTTCCTAGCAAATTATATATTTTCTGTTTTCTTATATATAAACCATTTTGACCAATTTTCTATAACAGTTATCTATGTTTAGTCTTAAAGAAAAGGTGAGTTTCTCCATTTCAAACATATTGGGCTCTATTTTGACGGTCCATGCGCAGAGCGCAAAACGCAGGGCGCAAATGCTTTCAGGGCGTGTCAGGACGCGTTTTTGCTAATTTAAGGACGGGAAATCTGCCTTGCGCTTCGGCGCATGTTCTAAAAGGGTTGACTTTATTTTCTTAATGAGTTATACCAATTAGAGTCTCATCTCCCATTCCTTTTAAGAGTCAGCTGCGTAGCGCCAAGAGCGCATTCGCTATTTACAGGAAGCAAAGTAAGTCTAAGTGGAAAAAATGAGCATTTCACAAGCAAACAGTTAACAGTTGACAGTTTTTTAACAGAAAACTGTTAAACAGAGCATCTACTGCATGAGAATGACAGATAGGGATCACTTTCACTTTCGCTCTTGGATAGGGAAACCTTTATGCACAGACATCAATTAGCCTATAAATAAATACTTTTGTTTGTTAAGCGCAAATATTCGTTTCAAAACTATTTCTAAATTCAGTTCTAATTTCCAGCAAACGAATAAATGAATAATAATAGCAAAATGTGCTCAAGTTATATCCTAAAACACATGCTTTGCCCCATATGGTCTAAAACCTGACAGGTGGGCAAATCTACGCTTGTTTTTAATAAAACAAATATAAATATGGATATAATAAATAATACTGCTAATAATAATAACATTATACAAAAGCAAATTGTTATGAATGAACTGAAAAAGCCTCCCGAGATGAAGAAGGCATAAAAGCAGTGATTTTTCATATTTATGTAGGCTAGAAAATAACATGTTTTGTAATATTTTAATCCTTTATATTTATATCCTATATCTATTCTTATATCCTATATATATATCCTTAATATTTAATTTTTTTCATATAAAGATATTTGCCTATTGCTCTCTTGTGCGTATTAAGCAGTGTGTAAGCGAGGCGCCGGAGTTTAGACCGGGTTAGTTTTGGTCTAATGAAAAATCTATTAAATTTTCTCAAAATAGCAATGCGCCAGTGGTCCGCCTCAGAACGCCTTCCTTTTTAGACCAGAACGCCTATGGGCGCACATATGAGCGCTAATGCATTTGCTATTTAAACAGCGTAGCACAACGCCTCAAAACAACTCTTGCGCCAAGCTAAAACTACCAAAAGACTATTGCGTTATGCCTTGCGTTGCGCCACACTGCGCCGGGTTTATGATAGGGCCCATTATCTACAATTGCTATCCACTCATCCTTTGTTGGTGGAATCTCTTCCAACCATTTCTTGGTTATCGCTTTTTTACTAGCAACTGAAACAACACATTCTTAAGTTTTTTTTCGGGGACAACTTAATTGTTTTATGTTCTATCCACTTAAATTTGTAAAAACGATTAAGTTAACTTAATTGAATTGTGTTGGGACAACATGATGGAATTGTGTGGAACCTTGCATTGTTTTCAGTGTGGATAGGATCAAACTGAAGATTTCTTTTTAATAGAAAGATCTTTTCTTCAAAATCTAAATGTATATTTTCCTGCCATGGATTGCATATTAAACACTCCCTCACCTAAACTTGCTGCGAGTGGGACGGAGAAACGAAGTACATAAGAAGCAGCAAGGAAAATTGCACAAGATGCTCAAGACATAACCTTTAAAATGTTGACATATTATAACATTTCTAAATATATAACTAAGATTTGTGATACAATTACAGTGAAGCATTCATTAGATCCTTATCTTCCACAGAGCGAAACAAATCATCCACCCGTATAGTTGAGTAGTGGAAGGGCACAAACAAAAATATAACTCTTATTCTTTTTTGGAACGAAGTTTGTTCTAATTTTTAACTTAATTTTAATGTTTCTTTTGCTGGTCCATTATCTATAAACAAGAATAACGAATAACATTTGAGGTGAATCGCTTCAAAACAAGTCCGCTTTATGAGCAGAGACACCGAATTGCCGTGAGATTGTGTTGGTTTGTTAAAGGGCACAAAGGTTACCCCTTTTTCATATTTATTATAAGTCTTTTGTGTCCCCAGAATGTGTCTGTAAAGTTTCAGCTCAAAACACCCATCAGAGTATTTATTATGACTGTTTGAAGTGTCTGTATAATAGCTAGGAAAAGGTTGTTGCTGTTTTTTTGCACTGGGCCTTTAAGGCGAGTCATCCCTGCCCACCGTTCCCACGTGCCTGTCAGCAGCATGCCTCAATCGCCGCCCTCGGCTGCCTCAGCAAGCAGATCTCACGTAACGTTTGTGAGAAATACTAGTAAGAACTTTACCAATCAGTATTTGATGCATTTTTTTGTGGAGTTGCAACAATGATACACGCACACACAGCACACACACACGCATAGCACAGACACGTAGCACAGACACACACACATACATAGTGTAGACACGCAGACACACACACATAGCACAGTCACACAGACACACACACACACAGAGAGACAGTGAGAGAGACAAGCGGCTGTGCTGATGAAGTTAATCTGAAGTAAATCGCTGTACTTTATTACACACGTGCACTGTTTTAAAACATGTAAATTTGTAAAACTCACTCTTGATCACGTCTGATGATGATTGATGATCCTAGCAAACTGAACAGACCTTTTATTCCCAGTTGCTTTTCGCTCGTTCTGCCTTGTTGATATGATTAAATGCATTACTACGGAGACATGTTAATGCGCGCAGCTGTCAATCAATATTGGTGGGCGGCAGCGCACTCCTACGTAAAGTTGCGGTCGATCTGAAAACCGCTCCAATTGGTCCACCGTTTTTATGTTGTTAAATAAAAAAAAAAAAAAAACTGGGTGTGTTTATATCACCCCAATATGACAGTATATACACTATACTTACACACATGTATGTCCAAACAGCTTTAAAAGTAGATTTTTCACCATAGGTGCCCTTTAAATAAAATAATAATCTAGCCTAAATAAAATGAAAGTGAAATATTCACAGTTTTCACTTTTAATGACATATCTAAAAAGGCAGGAAATGCTTTTGCAAAATAATCGCAGCACTGAACATGTTCCCAGATTACCTCAGAGGATCAAACTCTGTTGGAAGGATGAGAGAACTCAGAAACTCGTGAGAATTAAGATGTCTGCATATTTGTGCCAGTCTGTCAGATAAAATTGCTTAAAACACCTTAATATTTTAGAAAAGGTAGTTCAAGTTTGCATAACCAATGATTGATCTTATCCGAGACCCACTCATAAGTAAATATGCAGCCTAATTTTTGACTACCTGACTGGCGCAATAACGGCAGCACCCGCTGATATAACCGAGAAATGATGTGCTCCTATTGCTCAGTGTCTCTCACGTGATGAAACTCATCGTGAAAAACGAGAAAAATTAAACATGCTAGACTTTCTGGTGTCGTAAGGTGTCGCAGGGATGGTATCGGTTGTCGTGAACTATGCCACATTACACAAGAAGAAATGATTGAATCTTGTGTCACGACACCCATTTGTCGTTTACAAATCCCCATGGCACCCTACGTCAAGGGAATCTTGCCAAAATCGTGTGATCTGATCAGGGCTTAACATAGCAAAGGTCTAGCAAGATGTGACTTTACTGTAAGAGATGCAAGATTTGCATAAAGCCTGTATAATTCCACTCGGCGACACAGAAACACAGCATACATCAGCAAAGCAGTGTAATCCTGAAGGGATGCCTTTTTAAGACTAGCAGGTTTTTAACAATAAAGGTTGAGAGAGAAAAACATCCTAAACATTGGGGATCTAGGTTATGCAGTACATATATAAATCACTGCCAAAATTACTCTTAAAGATTTACTAAAGCCTCGCATAAATACAGATAAAGACCTTTTAAATGTTCATATCATTGCTCAGTTAAAGTAGATTCAAAATCTTATCGAGTACAGGGTAAATAATAAAAATACACGTAACCAAGAAACTCAATGGAAATATCAAGTTGCTGACTTGTGGCTTTGTGCGTGTGTGTGTGTGTGTCAGATATTTGGAAGTCAGTGCGGGTAAACGGATGGTTTTACTGGCACAAAAGTGTGCGTGGGGACCTTCCTCTCCTCTCTTTCTCCTCTGTCCTTCTGCTAAGAGAGGAGAGATATGGAGACTAGCCATCTTCTGTTTCCCTATATAAGGACATGTGGGTCTCATGGGTTTGTGGAAGGAAGTTCCTCAAAGAACTACAGTGATGAAACACCTTGGCTCTTTGATTAAACCATGGTACCAAACATCCCAGTCCTGCAAATGGAATACTGCTTTACCAATGTGTTATCTGTTTTAATCCCATTCTGGAGAATTTACAAAATTACGGACAAAATATTGAGATTTAGAATGAACTGAAATAAAGTGTAAGGTTAAGTCATGTTTTTTTGCAAAAGCACATTATATCGCTGACCAGTTTCCTTCATTACTTTTACAATAATTACTTTTACATAAATAATAATGGGCGACACATTGGCGCAGTAGGTAGTGCTGTCACCTCACAGCAAGAAGGTCGCTGGTTCGAACCTCGGCTCAGTTGGCATTTCTGTGTGGAGTTTGCATTTTCTCCCTGCGTTCGCGTGGGTTTCCTCCGGGTGCTCCGGTTTCCCCCACAGCCCAAAGACATGCGGTATAGGTGATTTGGGTAGGCTAAATTGTCCGTAGAGTGTGTGTGAATGTTTTCCAGAGATGGGTTGCGGCTGGAAGGGTATCCGCGGCGTAAAAACATGCTGGATAAGTTGGTGGTTCATTCCGCTGTGGCAACCACGGATTAATAAATTATTAATAAAAATTAATAAAATAATAATGCAACAATACATGATTCAATATTAAGCTTCATTGTATATTAGTTTGACTTGATATCAAATTAAATATAAGTTAATACTATGAATATGAAATGAAAAGTCATAACAGAGGTCTATTTTAAAGGCATAGTTTGAAAACAAAAAGACAATTCTGTCATTTTTTACTCACCATCCACTTGTTCCAAACCTAGATTTTCTTTCTTGTTGAACACAAAGGAAGATTTACTGAACAAAATGTTGGTACAAGCCTTTGACATCCATAGTGTTCTTTTTGTCCCCAATATGGATGTCAATAGCTATGTTTCCAGCAATGTAAATTAACTTTATGCGCAAAACTGGATAATCGTGTAAAAGACGTGAAAATAAAGCAGCGTTTCCATCCAACGGGTCAAAGTGAATAATATGGTCACTTCCTGATAAACTGACGCCAAATATCAACAGTAAAGACCGAATTTTCAGTGGTAGGAGAAGCTGCGTCAATCTTTTTTTCATTTAATAAATGGCTTGCATCTCAGAAAGCAGTCCTGACACGGAGTGAACGCGGGGATGGGGGCGGGGGATGTTTGAAGGCGTACGTGAGACTTGGAGCACAGACGCTCTTGATTCTGGAGGTCATTAGTAATATAGTAACAATAATACTATACTGTAAGGCAGTGTTTCTCAACTGGTAGGTCGCGACCAGTGGGTCATGGAGTGTGTGGACAAAAAAACCAACAACAGTTTAATTTTTTACTTATTTTGCTTATAACGGTCTTTTATTTCTAAATGCACGTGCGACAACCGTACCGTTTGACATGTGAAATTTCATTTAATTATAGCAACAAATATGTCGACGCGCAAGTACAACCCCGAGTATGTAAACTATAGATTTACATATATTGATGACAAAAAAACCTCAGTGTGTCATATGTGGTGAGGTGCTCTCACAAGAGAGCATGAAACCTTCTGAATTAGAATGACATTTAGAAACCAAACACCCCGGTTGCAAGGACAAACCTGTGGACTATTTTCAAAGACGACTCCAATAGCTGAGGGCATCACAAAAGTGCCGAACATCTTCATGTTCAAAACAAGTACAGGCACTCCAGGCATCGTACTATGTAGCTCACCATTTAGCAAAGTCCAAGAAAGCCCACACAATAGCAGAAGAGCAAATAACTGGTGATTATTATAAAAATGGTTATGATTATTTTAATCAGTTTACTGTAATTCGCTGGTTCTGTTCAAGAGGATCAGTGTTAATTTTTTATTAAATGTTCAGTGTAGTTCATGGTAACTGAACCTTTCCTTACACCAACCACTGTTAACAGTATTTGTCGTTTTTCATTCATTAATTTTCTTGTCGGCTTAGTCCCTTTATTAATCCGGGGTCGCCACAGCGGAATGAACCGCCAACTTATCCAGGAGGTTTTTACGCAGCGGATGCCCTTCCAGCCGCAACCCATCTCTGGGAAACATCCACACACACATTCACACACACACTCATACACTACGGACAATTTAGCCAACCCAATTCACCTGTACCGCATGTCTTAGGACTGTGGGGAAAACCGGAGCACCCGGAGGAAACCCACGCGAAGACAGGGAGAACATGCAAACTTCACAGAGAAACACCAACTGAGCCGAGGTTCGACCCAGCGACCTTCTTGCTGTGAGGCGACAGCACCACCTACTGCGCCACTGCCTCGCCAAAAAAAAAGCGAGTGAAAAAAAAAAGTGAGTGAGTGAGTGTGTGAGTGAGTGAGTAGTGAGTGAGTGAGGAGTGAGTGAGTGAGTGAGTGAGTGAGTGTGTGAGTGAGTGAGTGAGTGAGTAGTGAGTGAGTGAGTGAGTGAGTGAGGGAGTGAGTGAGTGGGGAGTGAGTGAGTGACTGAGTAGTGAGTGAGTGAGTGAGTAGTGAGTGAGTGAGTAGTGAGTGAGTGAGTGTAGTAACGTCTGTATACATGACAGAAAGCGAGTGAAAAAAAAAAGTGAGTGAGTGAGTGTGTGAGTGAGTGAGTAGTGAGTGAGTGAGGAGTGAGTGAGTGAGTGAGTGAGTGTGTGAGTGAGTGAGTGAGTGAGTAGTGAGTGAGTGAGTGAGTGAGTGAGTGAGTGAGTGGGGAGTGAGTGAGTGAGTGTGTGAGTGAGTGAGTAGTGAGTGAGTGAGTGAGTGAGTGAGTGAGTGAGTGGGGAGTGAGTGAGTGAGTGAGTGAGTAGTGAGTGAGTGAGTGAGTGAGTAGTGAGTGAGTGAGTGAGTAGTGAGTGAGGAGTGAGTGAGTGAGTGAGTGATTGTGTGTGTGAGTGAGTGAGTGAGTGAGAAGTGAGGAGTGAGTGAGTGAGTGAGTAGTGAGTGAGTGAGTGAGTGAGTAGTGAGTGAGTGAGTGAGTGAGGAGTGAGTGAGTGAGTGAGTAGTGAGTGAGTGAGTAGTGAGTTAGTGAGTGAGTGAGTGAGTGAGTGGGGAGTGAGTGAGTGAGTGTGTGAGTGAGTGAGTAGTGAGTGAGTGAGTGAGTGAGTGAGTGAGTGAGTGAGTAGTGAGTTAGTGAGTGAGTGAGTGAGTGAGTGAGTGAGTGGGGAGTGAGTGAGTGAGTGTGTGAGTGAGTGAGTAGTGAGTGAGTGAGTGAGTGAGTGAGTGAGTGGGGAGTGAGTGAGTGAGTGAGTGAGTAGTGAGTGAGTGAGTGAGTGAGTAGTGAGTGAGTGAGTGAGTAGTGAGTGAGGAGTGAGTGAGTGAGTGAGTGATTGTGTGTGTGAGTGAGTGAGTGAGTGAGAAGTGAGGAGTGAGTGAGTGAGTGAGTAGTGAGTGAGTGAGTGAGTGAGTAGTGAGTGAGTGAGTGAGTGAGGAGTGAGTGAGTGAGTGAGTAGTGAGTGAGTGAGTAGTGAGTTAGTGAGTGAGTGAGTGAGTGAGTGGGGAGTGAGTGAGTGAGTGTGTGAGTGAGTGAGTAGTGAGTGAGTGAGTGAGTGAGTGAGTGAGTGAGTGAGTAGTGAGTTAGTGAGTGAGTGAGTGAGTGAGTGAGTGAGTGGGGAGTGAGTGAGTGAGTGTGTGAGTGAGTGAGTAGTGAGTGAGTGAGTGAGTGAGTGAGTGAGTGGGGAGTGAGTGAGTGAGTGAGTGAGTAGTGAGTGAGTGAGTGAGTGAGTAGTGAGTGAGTGAGTGAGTAGTGAGTGAGGAGTGAGTGAGTGAGTGAGTGAGTGAGTGAGTGAGTGAGTGAGTGATTGTGTGTGTGAGTGAGTGAGTGAGTGAGGAGTGAGTGAGTGAGTGAGTGAGTAGTGAGTGAGTGAGTGAGTGAGGAGTGAGTGAGTGAGTGAGTAGTGAGTGAGTGAGTAGTGAGTTAGTGAGTGAGTGAGTGAGTAGTGAGTGAGTGAGTGAGTAGTGAGTGAGTGAGTGAGTGAATGATTAGTGAGTGAGTGAGTGAGTAGTGAGTAAGTGAGTGAGTGAATGATTAGTGAGTGAGTGAGTGAGGGAGTGAGTGAGTGAGGAGTGAGTGAGTAGTGAGTGAGTTAGTGAGTGAGTGAGTAGTGAGTGAGTGAGTAGTGAGTGAGTGAGTGAGTAGTGAGTGAGTGAGTAGTGAGGAGTGAGTGAGTGAGTGAGTGAGTGAGTGATTGTGTGTGTGAGTGAGTGAGTGAGTGAAGAGTGAGTGAGTGAGTGAGTAGTGAGTGAGTGAGTAGTGAGTGAGTGAGTAGTGAGTTAGTGAGTGAGTGAGTAGTGAGTGAGTGAGTGAGTAGTGAGTGAGTGAGTGAGTGAATGATTAGTGAGTGAGTGAGGGAGTGAGTGAGTGAGGAGTGAGTAGTGAGTGAGTTAGTGAGTGAGTGAGTAGTGAGTGAGTGAGTAGTGAGTTAGTGAGTGAGTGAGTAGTGAGTGAGTGAGTGAGTAGTGAGTGAGTGAGTGAGTGAATGATTAGTGAGTGAGGGAGTGAGTCAGTGAGGAGTGAGTGAGTAGTGAGTGAGTTAGTGAGTGAGTGAGTAGTGAGTGAGTGAGTGAGTAGTAAGTGAGTGAGTGACTGAGTAGTGAGTGAGTGAGTGAGTAGTGAGTGAGTGAGTGTAGTAACGTCTGTATACATGACAGAAATCAAAATACTTTGTTTCATTACTAGTAGACAGCTCAGTAATTGTTAAATAATTATCTGACCAAGAAGTTTAAAATCTAAACTGAAAGTTTTATCAATCAGCAAAGCACAAACAAAACGGGATCCCTTTAGTACACTTCCTGAGTCCTTGTTCCTTGTTTCCTCACCTGCATAAGCAAAAGACTTTCTATAACTAGTACCTGCTTTTTCTTTATGCCCTATTCATTATACTGTTCAGTGAACAGCCTGGCTTTGAAATTGTTTTTCATCTTACTTGATGGATGTTAAGAAGGCAATCCATGCTGAAATCTGGATTAAGTTATTAAATTTAAATTAGGGTGTCATGGGGGCGCAGTGGGTAGCAAAATCGCCTCACAAGAAGGCGCTGGTTTGAGCCTCGGCTGGGTCAGTTCGCATTTCTGTGTGGAGTTCTGTGTGGTGTTCTCATTGTGTTCGCATGGGTTTCCTCCATGTTCTCCGGTTTCCCTCATAACTCCAAAGACATGTGCTGTGGGTGAATTGAGTTAGCTAAATTGTCCGTAGTGTATGTGTGTGAATGAGTTTGCATGAATGTTTCCCAGCTGGAAAGGAATCCGCTGTGTAGAACATATGCTGAATAAGTTGGCGGTTCATTCCGCTGTGGTGACCCCTGAATGAATAAATGAATGAATGAATGAATCCTTCCTAAGTGTGTATGTATACAGTTTCCTTTAACCACTTAAACTCTGCGGACCCGGTACCGTGATGTCATCGACTTTCGCTTTCAGATTTAAAGGGCTAGCGTTGCACCAGACCCCCGTAAGTGGTGTCGTTTGAAAGTGTAGAATCTATATTTTATGCACATATGCATCCCTTTAGTTTTTATTCTACTGTAAAAAAGTTATTTACACTTAAATTCACAGTATTTTGGATACCCGAGCTAGGTATTTTACATTGGTTCATTTTCATATTTTTTCATGTGACACATGTACAAGTTATAGCTCAAATGAAAGCTCTTGCTGGTGCCCATACAGTTCTAGCAATCTTTTTACTGAATTATAGTCATATGTCAAACAGTTGTTGAATGAATGATGGTGTTTCCATGGCGCAGAAATGTAAACAATACATTCATGATCAATAAGCAGCCCCAGATAGCACAGACAGCTGTTATCTCTTACCTTATGCTGTGCCCTTAAGGGCCATTCTCCTCTGTTTTTGAGGTGATGTGCATAAGTAATCCTTTTATATGTCTGATGTGGTCCAAACACAGTGAATTATGTTTGATCAAACAAAAGAATAGTGAAATATGTAAACAAGGATTGGTCCCTGTGGCTTGTACAGCACCTCTCATCAGTTGGAATGCAATAACTTTTGCATAGATTATGGTGGAGACATTTTTCTTTTTTCCTATGATTACAGACATGTGCAGGAACCACCAAAATTAATTACAGCACGCTAGACCACACAGAACCTAAAAGGTACACTTTCAAATTTGAGTTTATAAAAAAAATACAAAAAGCGCCTCTTTTTTTTAGGTGTTTATAATAACACAGACGACATATACAGCTATTTTAAACACTTTCAATAGTGTTTTATGAAAATTCAACGGGTTTTCTTTAAAATGATACCAAATTTTTGCATTTACACCTCTGTATGTGGATTTGGGAAGCATTTAAATTTGGGTAGGCAAAATCCAGGCGGAAATCCCCAAATAGCAGCAGAGTTTAATTGGTTAATAATAATATATGCATTTTAATACTATGGCTTGAATGAGCATGAAGGAAAATGATTATTAAATATTAAGCATATTAATTAATTAATTAATGCAGTAATTAAGCAGCAGTAAATTAAATAAATGAATAACGATTCAAGTCAAACTTCATAGTCTGCAGCTCATCTGAAAATGCCAAAGGTAAAAGTGCACTGGAACATGAGCTTTCAGGTTTCATCAATTCAGACACAACAGCAGTGCTTTAATTTGTCCTCTTCGTTTTGTCTCCATTTTCACTCTTTTAATGAAGCTACATGAGGCTGTATTGCATTAGAAAAAAATTCATGCCTTTCGGCTCTGTTCTGATTTCTTAATCAGCATGCCAGTGTAATTGCTGCTATCTGAGGTGGTGAAACAGCACTCTGCTTGAGCTGAAATAGCAGATGAATAGATCCCAATGTCTCAAAATAGCAGGTTCTTATCACACAACTAAAAGAAAATCATTCTCTCACTCGCCTTCCCCTTGTTCTCTCCAGCTTTCTGCCCTGTGTTGTTGCCGTGGCAACAGGCAGAGGGAGGCAGAGTGATAATGTGGGTAGTATAGACAGGGCGGAGGGGGGACTTTTTGGGGGGTTTCTTCCCTCACGAATCAAAAGCCTTCACAGCCCTTACTATAAAAGCACACACACAGTCAGTGGCATTAGAGGATAGAGTAGAGGGAATAGCATGTACTTTCTCCACATCTACTGTATTGATTCATCAGAGCATTAATCTTGAAATTTTAAAGCATGTAAAGCATTTCATACCATAGTTTGTTATTTTTATTATTTAAAAAAAAATAAAAATAAATATATATATATATATATATATATATATATATATATATATATATATATATATATATATATATATATATATATATATATATATATATACAGTTGAAGTCAGAATTATTAGCCCCTCTGAATTATTAGACCGCCTATTTATTTTTTCCTCAATTTCTATTTAACGGAGAGAAAAATTTTTTCAGCACATTTCTAATCATAATAGTTTTAAGAACTCGTCTATAATAACTGATTTATTTTATCTTTACCATGATGACAGTAAATAATATTTGACTAGATATTTTTCAAGACACTTCTATACAGCTTAAAGTGACATTTACAGGCTTAACTGGCTTAATTAGGGTAATTAGGGTAATTAGGCAAGTTGTTGTATAACGATGGTTTGTTTTGTAGATTATCGAGAAAAAATATAGTTTAAAGGGGCTAATAATTTTGTCCCTAAAATGGTGTTTAAAAAATTAATAACTACTTTTATTCTAGCCAAAATAAAACAAATAAGACTTTCTCCAGAAGAAAAAATATTATCAGACATACTGTGAAAATTTCTTTGCTCTGTTAATCATCGTTTGGAAAATATTTGAAAAAGAAGAAAAAAATTTGAAGGGGGCTAATAATTATGACTTCAACTGTATATATATATATATATATATATATATATATATATATATATATATATATATATATATATATATATATATATATATAAATGCACAGTCCCTTTTACCATTGTTTGGCAAATGTACACATGATCAGGAATTTTCCATAATGCAGACTTTTCAATGTGTTCAAATTTAGTCATTCATTCATTTAGGTTTAGTCCCTTTATTAATCAGGGGTCACCACAATGGAATGAACCACCAACTTATCCAACATATGTTTTACACAGTGGATGCCCTTCCAGCCATAACCAAAAACTGTAAAACATCCAAACATACTCTTTGACACACATACACTATGGCCAATTTAGCTCTTTCAATTCACCTATAGTAGGGTAAACCAAAGTACCTGGAGGAAACCAACGCGAACACGCGGAGAACATGCAAACTCCACACAGAAATGCGAACTGACTCAGCCGAGGCTCGAACCAGCAATCTTCCTGTCTTGTGTTAAAATTGTTTATACCAATTTTTGCGAACATCAGCTTGTTTCATTTGCATGAATCATACAATGGTGTGACCTTAATGGACACATTTTATTCTAAGGTAGAATTCACACTATTAACAAACCGTTAACTAAGACTTTTAGCTCAGTAAACTACCAATTCAAGAGCTCACACTTAGTTGATGATTGATGATAAAGCTACCTACGCAGTAGGTAGTGCTTTCGGCTCACAGCAAGAAGGTCGCTGGTTCAAACCGAGGCTCAGCTGGTGTTTCTGTGTGGAGTTTGCATGTTTTCCCTGTCTTCGTGTGGGTTTCCTCCGGGTGCTCTGGTTTCCCCCACAGTCCAAAGACATGCGGTACAGGTGAAATGGGTAGGCTAAATTGTCCGTAGTATATGAGTGTGTGTGTGTGAATGTGTGTGTGGATGTTTCCCAGAGATGGGTTGCTGCTGGAAGGGCATCCGCTGCGTAAAAACTTGCTGGATTAGTTGGCGGTTCATTCCGCTGTGGCGACCCCGGTTTAATAAAGGGGCTAAGCCGGCAAGAAAATGAATGGCATGCTGTCCCGGGAGAGAGCCCTGAGCTTATAAGATCCTCAAGCCCTGGGCTCCCTTCCGTTGCAGGGCGAGAGGGGAGTTTGAGCTCAGGTAGATCTCGATGACTCCACCCCGCTTATTGTAGCTAAGTGTCAGATATGGATGCTGAGAAGGTATACTCAGCTTGGCTAAAATATTTTGGATTAATTGTTTAGGGTGCTTGTTTTTGAACTGTGGGAGGAAACCAGAGGACCCGGGGAAAACCCATGCGAGCACGGGTAAAACGAGCAAAACTCCGCACAGAAATGTCGCCTGGTTTGGAAGGGAATTAAACCAGGGGAATTCTTGCTGTGAGGCAACAGCGCTAATCACCGGCCACCGTGTCGCCGTTTGAAAGGAGGGAAAGTAGGGTTGTGTGGGGGGGGGGGGGGGGGGGGGTTTCTTCGAGACGAAGATATTGAGATGAGAAAAGTCTGGTTATTTATAGTAAGTTAAGGATCGTCTGATAGGATAACTAGTCATGAGCTAAAGTTGGAACAGCTGTGAGCAATCATAAGCACGTGATCCTCTCGAAGTTTGTTTATAAATTAACTTCCAACCCGGGCTCATCGGGAGGTACGTATTTCGAGCATTTTTTTGTTTTGGGCGGGCGCCTCGGATCCCGCCTCGTACTCGCCCTTATTTTTCGGATTCCGTTTTTCGTCTTACCTGATTTCCAGAAGCTGCTGTTCCCCGGACTCGATCCCGGTCGTCGTCCACCGCGGCTGGCTCCTCCTCCGGGGCCTCCGCTCCGCCGACGCAACGCTGTGAGCTAAGCGGACAAACTGATTGCATCGGGAAAGCCCTCCACTCGGAGGCGAGCCGTCGGCCGGCGAGCGCGAAGAGGAGGGGCGGAGCGACGTCACACCGCCCAGCAGCGTTCGCTCGAAAAAAAACCAAACGCGGCCTTTACGTACCTCCGGCCACGTAAATCGCGGTCTCCAGAAACGTCCGCGGGGCTACGTTTCCAGAATGAGCTTGGGTTGTTAACTTCACTTATCTACTAGGGTTGCACGGTTTATCGGTACTGTGGTAGCATCCTGATACTATGGCTCCAAAATACTGGCGGTGCCACTGTAGTTCGTAAACGGAAGTATCGTCATTAACGGTTTATCTACAATACATAATGTTGCATGTGGAAAAGTCACTAAAATGCTCACACCTTTGTGCAACAATAGACTATTTTATTTGAATAGTCTGGAGCTCTTTAAGGTTGGACCATTCTGATGAGCTCTGACGTTTCAAACGCACACCTGAATCGGTTCAATTCTGTTTCTGTCAACAGGGGTGTTGCTAGAAACAAAGCTCGTCTGGGGCACAGCTCCCCCTCAAAATAAATAAATAAATAAATAAAATAAATTAATGGTCACACTTTACAATAAGGTTCATTAGGTAATGTCAAGTAATGCATTTACTAACATGAACATACAATGAACAATTCATTTACTACAGTATTTGTTCATGTTAGTTAACGTTAGTTAATGAAAATACAGTTGTTCATTGTGAGTTCATGTTAACTCATGGTGCATTGAATGATGTTAACATGCATGGACTTGAATGTTAATAATGCATTAGTAAATGTTCAATTATAATGAATAAATGCTGTACAAGTGTAGTTAGTTCATGTTAGTAAATGCATTAACTAATGAATCTTATTGTAAAGTGTTACCTAATTAATTAATTAAATTAAAAACAATGCATGAGTACATGTGTCGACGCACTAACTAGTTCACCACTGGTGCTGATAGTCAAATATTATTTACTGTTTTCATGGCAAAGATATATAAATCAGTTATTAGAAATGAGTTATTGAAACTATGTTTAGAAATGTGTTGAAAAATCTTCTTTAAACAGAAACTGAGGAAGAAAATAACCACTGTACATTTTTTTCAGACTAGTGCCTTTTGAAATGAACTTCTGGATTGACAAGAAACAAATGAAAAAGAGAAAGTAAGAAGGTGAAGCAGACAGAGGGAAAATTTAAAGAGAAGAGAAGCGACAGAGAGGCGAAAGTGTGATGAGTAGGTGGGGGTTGGGAAATAGATAATCTAAAGCTATTGGATGGCATTAAAGAACTCGTAATGCAAGAATCCCTCTATTGGCTTTAGTACAGATTAGAGGTTGTGGGTTTTGCGTTTGGAAGCTATTATATAATTTATCCTCTGATGAAATTTTGACCACATTGGCAGTTTTTATTCACAAAAATCTAATTTTAGTTGTCAGTGTTGCTGGTTTCTTTGTGCGTGGAAAGGGAAAAACTGTGCTGGGAATTGCAGCTTATCCCTTTCTTCATTTCCCAGTATTCAGCCGACTCTTTTGATCAGTCTTGCTGCCTACACATAAAGCGCATAAAGACAACAAACACCAACCAAATGCACAGTGCTTGCAATGAATTGCAGAAGTTTAAATCGTAGAATATATTCTCAATTGCGCACCTTAGCAAAGCCACTGGTGGGTTTGGATTCATGTGATGAAATGTTGAGCAAACCTGCAATGAAACACTGCAACTGAGCTGATTTAAAACCTTTTGCTTAGTATTTATCACATACAAGTTATGCGTTAAGTCATTTCTATCTTGACTTTCTAATTAGTGTAAACATTTGAGGAGTGGTGCTTTTAAGAGGAGGGATTTAAAGACACAAGACTATTAATCAAAAGGATTGATAACAACAATCATTTACTCACTTTATTTATGTGGTTCTAAATATTTATGAGTATTTTTTTCTTGTTGAGCACAAAACCATCAGCCATTGGCCTCCATAGTTGGAGCAAAAATATTATGGTTGCTGTTTTCCAACTTTTTATTATCCTCCTAGCAGGCACACAACATCATAAGACGTTAATATTAGGTTAGATTTAGGTCATGACGTCAGGTGACCAAAATTCAATGTCTAGCCAGCCTCTAAGGTCAATGATATTTTGACGTCCAATAACAACATCAAATTACGTTGATATCTGGTTGATTTTAGGTTGTGTTGGAAAGTGATTAAAATTCAGTGTCTAATAGATGCCATAGTGGTAACATCCAAACAACATCAAGGTGTAACATGATTATATGTTGATATTTGGTTGATTTTAGGTTGTGTTGGAAAGTGATCAAAATTCAGTGTCTAATAGATGCCATAGTGGTAACGTCCAAACAACATCAAGGTGTAACATGATTATATGTTGATATTTGGTTGATTTTAGGTTGGACGTTGGACATTGATGTCGGGTTCTGACGTCAACCCAATTTTAATTTCCAAACAAAATCCAACGTCCCCATGACGTTGAGGTACAACGACAACATGACGTTATGTTGACGTCCTGTGCCTGCAGGGCTCTTTTGTGGAGCAAGTGAAGTATGAGTAATAGATGACATTACATTTAAACTATAGAACCTCATGTTCTCTGGCCTCTTGTACATATAAAATATACCACCATTTATTCATATTTGCAATGACACCTCAGAGATATTTGATTTTTGAAATTTGCTCCTAATAATTCAATGGAGGACATTTCATCCAGATAAATTTCCTCTCGGGGACAAATAAAGTTTATCCTAATCCTAATAATAGTAATAAGGTAATACTTTATTTTGATTTGAATATTACTGAACTGTCTGTTTAATATTTGTTAATACTGCTCCTTCAACAGACATCTAACTGACTATATGAATATTTGTAAGTACATGTCAACTTACACTAACCCTAACCCCAACCTAACAGTCTGCTTATAATCTAAGGAGAATTAGTTGGCATGTAGATGCAATGTAACATAAATTCAACAAACGGACCATCAAAATAAAGTGTGAGAATAATAATAATAATAAATAATACTATTAATAATAATTGGAGTTTGCATGTTCTCCCCGTGTTCGTGTTGGTGCCCCGGTTTCCCCACCAGTCCAAAGGCATGCATTATTGTTGAAATGAAGCAACTAAATTGGCCGTAGTGTATATGTGTGTGCATGTAAGTGTGCATGGATATTTCCCAGTACTAGGTTGCAGCTGGAAGGGCATCTGCTGCGTAAAACACCCTGCAGGCACAGGACGTCAACAATGATGTCATATTGACGTTGCACCTCAACGTTGTGGATGACGTCAGAACCTAATGTCAGGCCGGCGTCAATGTCCAACGTCCAACCTGAAATCAACCTAAAATCAACCAAATATCAACGTCTAATCATGTTACACCTTGACGTTATGTGGGGTTTACAACTATGACATCTAGAGGTCGGATTTTGCTCACTTTCCAACACAACGTAAAATCAACAAAATATCAACGTAATTTGACGTCGTTATTGGACGTCGAAATAACGTTGTCCTTAGATGCTGGCTAGATATTGAATTGTGGTCATCTGACATCAATACCTAAATCTAACCTTATAATAGCGTCTTATGATGTTTTTTGCCTGCTGGACATATGCTGGAGAAGTTGGTTTATTCCGCTGTGGCGAACCCTGATTAATAAAGGGACTAAGCTAAAGGACAATGAAGGAATAATATTATTAATAATGAAATCCTTAGACAAAGAACTAAAAATGTTCAGTCTGAAACAACAGGCAGTGTTTAAATGTAAATTTTGTTGACAATCACACACCTGCAATGTAGAAATGATGCACATTTGAATTTCTTTGGCTGCACGTTTTCACCCGCTGTCCGACACAGACCGCTCCTGGACAAAAAGAAACATTGCTGCTGATTGGGTGCAGATTAAAGCTGCCTCTTTGACCTCACAGCTGGAACAGGAACGCAGTGCATAAATCCAATAAGCGATGGCTTCAATCACACAATTCACTAACCTGATGTGACACCAACCACAGGGACAGAAAACACCCCCAAAATACAGTAAATGAATGCAGTAGGCAGTGTTGTTTCCTATTGATTATGTCTAAGTACTTCATCAAGCTTCCTTTTTTACTTTGTGCATATAGGTAAGCATAGTAATTTGGATGTACAGAGTGAAAAGGAGTCCACTTAAAACATTTGCTTATTTGACTGAATTGTTAAAAAATAAATCTAATAAATCTAATAATCTAATAAATCACATGCGGGGCGAGGCAGTGGCGCAGTAGGTAGTGCTGTCGCCTCACAGCAAGAAGGTCGCTGGTTCAAACCTCAGCTCAGTTGCTGTTTCTGTGTGGAGTTTGCATGTTCTCCCTGCCTTCGCTTGGGTTTCCTCCAGGTGCTCCGGTTTCCCCCACAGTCCAAAGACATGCGGTACAGGTGAGGCTAAATTGTCCGTAATATGTGAGTGTGTGTGGATGCTTCCCAGATACTTCCGCTGCGTAAAAACTTGCTGGATAAGTTGGCGGTTCATTCCGCTGTGGCGACCCCGGATTAATAAAGGGACTAAGCCGACAAGAAAATTAATGAATGAAATTACATGCATCTAGACTGTGTATTGCAGTGGTTCTCAAACTTTTTTCACCAAGTACCACCTCAGAAAAAATTGTCTCTCCAAGTACCACCATAATGACTGGTATTGAAATACATAGTAGGCCTAATTAAGCAACTACAGCTTACTACAAAACTAAAGATTAATTCTTATTAATATGAATATTTTTTATTGTCAGCCACTTTAAACATAATAAATGGTTTTAACAATAACACACTTACAGGTTAAAAAAAAGAGATAAATACAATGTCAACATTTAAATTAAAATGTGATTTTAAAAAATGGCACTGTTCTTAAAAAGTTAAAAGAAAACTGCTGTACTTAAGTGTAAAGTATCATAAAGTAGCCTATTCATCAAAACCTGCAAATGTTTTTTGGACCTCTTAATTATAGGTTATACAGTGTCATAATGTTCATATATAACTCTGTTTGATAAATTTTGAAATATGTTGCATGTATATAAGTCTTATTTGTTTGTCTTTGAAATCTAAACGTTATCTTATATTTTACATATGAGTTGGATTTACATATTTAAATTAGAAATTGGATCTGCTTACTGCGCATTAGAGTAATCTATGTGTGTCAGAGAAGCAAGTGATTAAACTATACCTGTCAACATTGGGATATAAAAATACGAGATATGCCCCCAACAACCATTACAAGTATGGGGAGGAAAATAACCTCAAATGACAGAATACACAACAAACATTAGAAAAATGAAAATAAAATAATAAGTTTAGCCTATTGAAATAAATTTCCTGATCACATTGTTGTTATCGTACACGTCAAAGGGTTAAAAGTGTGTTTATTTTTTTACTGGAATTTTTTAGCGATTCCTCCGCGTACCACTAGAAGGAAGCCTGCGTACTACTTTAGGTACATGTACCACAGTTTGGGAACCGCTGGTGTATTGTATCAAAAGACGAGTAAAGATGTAAAGAAGGTACTTTTTATAAAATGAAATGAAGTTTTTAGAGTATTTCTAGTTCTGATTCCTAGAAATAAACAGAATAAACAGAATAAAATGTATAGTACATTACTGAAGTACAGGTGCTGTTCATATATTTAAATATCTTCAAAATGTTAGCCTCACAGCAAGAAGGTCGCTGGGATCGCTGGTTCGATCCTCAGCTCAGTTGGCGTTTCTGTGTGGAGTTTGCATGTTCTCCCTGCGTTCGCGTGGGTTTCCTCCAGGTACTCTGGTTTCCCCCACAGTCCAAAGACATGCGGTTCAGGTGAATTGGGTAGGCTAAATTGTCCGTAGTGTATGAGTGTGTGTGTGTCAATGTGTGTGTGGATGTTTCCCAGAGATGGGTTGCAGCTGGAAGGGCATCCGCTGCGTAAAAAACTTGCTGGATAAGTTGGCGGTTCATTCCGCTGTGGCGACCCCGGATTAATAAAGGGACTAAGCCGACAAGAAAATGAATGAATGAATGAATAAAACGTGTGTATATACATTCATTCCACACAGACTGGTATATTTCAAGTGTTTATTTCTTTTGATTTTGATGACAACTAATAAAAACCTCAAATTCCGTATCTCAGAACATTCGAATCTTGTAAAAAAGATGTACAACTCGGCTATTAGAAATGTATGTTTTATACAGAATGAATGTAAGAAGTATGATTGTAATTCGGACATACTACATCCGCTATTTTGTCATGGTCACGTGACCTACCTGCGTCAGTTGCATCGATTCACTTCCGTTCATGAATTCTCTTGCGGGACTTCATAGCGCAGCTTGCATGTGATGCTCACTTCAGAATCTCGCCGGAAGAAGTAGGTCATCCGGGTACTTCTTGCATACTGATTTTCGACTTACTACTGGGCTCGCATACTGATTTTAGCGTACTGTACAATATGGAAGTATGAGGTTTCGGACGCAGCCCTGGTGCCACACTCCAATCAACTAATTAACTCAAAACACCTTCAAAGGCATTTACATGGTCTCTCAGTCTAGTTCTGTAGGCTACACAATACACAATGCATCGTTTGGAAAAAGAACAATTTAGTGACGAGTGTTTTCATTGTGGCAGACCCATCATTTGAACCATGTTAGTTAAAACGTAAAACGTCCATAATGACGCTCTAAACAGGGTGGAGTAACAGTTTTTCTTTAGAGAAAAACCCCTTAATTTTTTTCTGCTAATTATATTGTTTTACATGAACACGCGTTCAAAAAAAATCCAATGTTATTTTGGTAAAAACATGCAATCGTTTGGCATATTAATTAAAATATATGTAAATTAATAATAAAATAATAATAATTATTACTGTTATTAAGTAGGATATTATTTATTTATTTATTGTATTTATTTATTTTTTAAGTACAATTTGACATTCAAACTACTGCAGAAATGTTCTAACCAAGAGGCCCATGTCATATAGGCCTACGTACAAATACATTTCTTAATAAATGGCCTAGTGTAAATTAAAAGCATTAATGTATGCTATGTATTTTTTTTGTTTTCAGAAGGTTTGGAGACGTAACCTAAAATCCGCTTTAAATAATAGCTTTCGTTATGAGCCATGGCTGCGTTCAAAATGGCATAAATGTTTTCAAAGTGCACTGCAAAGGGAGCGCAATTGTCAATATTATGATCGCTAAAGCCAAACTGTAAAAATACTAAGAAAGCAAATTACACCTCAGAGTGATGACTTTAATATATATATATATATATATATATATATATATATATATATATATATATATATATATATATATATATATATTTTTTTTTTTTTTTTTTTTTTTAATCATTCCAAGTTTAAATGTTGGAACATTCTAAATGAATAGGGCATAGGGGGATAACTGGGAATAGAACGCAGCCACGAACTATGCTTCTAACTACAGCTCTAGAGGTGTAGTTGGAAATGTACAAGTTTGCCACGCATTTTACAAATGTTTGTTGGAACGATGGATTTGGGAAAGGCCAAATCAACGAACTATGTTTGTAACAGCGAAACTTCAGACCCTAGTTGGCTAATGATGGTTTTTGGAAACGCACCCTTGAGTGAGAGGTTTTTATTTTGTTTTATGTGCCTCATCTTTATAAATAATTACTTTAACGGTACTTAACATTAATTACTTTTCCTAATGTGATTGTAATGCAATAATGTGCACCTTTTGTGAAGCTGCTTTGAAACAATAATTATTTTGAAAAGCTACAGTGCTTGGTTGAATGACTTTGAATTGAAATTGAAATATCTTGTTTGGTTAGGGTCTCTGATCGAATAATTTGTTATCTTCAGAAGGACAAATTGTAAAGTCAGCCCAATCGACCTATATTGTGTTTGCAAACAGCGATGATGTGTTTTGTGGGCGCAGCCAAAGTAATGTACTCTAATACACTTGTTTCCTGCTAAAATCTGATTGGGAATATGGATTATCTGGACACCATATCCAATTATTCAAAAAGTTTTACCAGCAAAAGACCAGTGTGATACTCTTTATTTATTTTAAGGCCTAAAGAGCCCCAAACCCTACCCCTACCATAAACCCATACAAATAGAGTGTTGGTAACATAATCTGGTGGGGAGCATTAATTACCACAGCACCGGTTCTTTTATATTTAACCTGTTAAATGTTAGTGTTATCACACTAGAGTTTGAGCTTGCGAAATGCTGTCGTACAGTGCTGTGAAAAGGCGTGGGATTAAACACGATGATTAGACATTAAAAACGTGAGCGATTGGTCCGTTTTAAATTCCTGTCCAGAGAGGTAATATTTTGATCCTCGATTGGTCTCACGCAATCATATGATGTGATTTTCGTAGGTCAGAGTTCACCAAGCTTGAACTTTCCAACACGGCAAACTGCGAAACTTGATGCATTACCTTGCGTTTCTGGTCTGACGTATTTGTGTGCGTATGAATGGAAGTCTATGGGGAGAAAAGTCCAGTGTGACCTTAGCCAGCACTCACTTTTGGGGATTTACATCTACCTGACTTTAAATAGTAACAGTTCTTGACCTCAGTAAGCTACAAACACAAATTAGTAGGGATGTAACGGTATCAGAATTTCACGGTACGGTAATACCTCGGTATGAATGTCACGGTACGGTATTTATTGAATCATTTACAGGAAAAAACAAAACTTATGAAAATACTCCAAAAAAGTGCCAAAAGTGTCAATGACATACAAATTAGCCATCTATCTGTAAGCTTTGAAACAGGAACTTCAATTTTAATAACAAAAAAAATATTAAACCATGTAAAAAAATAAAGTTTCAATTTAGTATTGTTGAAAACTCATCACATTCAACATTTAATCACTCACTCAGTTAGATAGAGATGGGTTTAAAGGAAAATTATCTTATAAATATAATCTGGTAAAAGCTGGTATCTCTGGGTATTTAAAATGTCCCCTGCAACAGAAAAAAAACCCCTCTCATTTGGGACTGAGGTTTCTGGGACAAGAGAGATATGACTTGGCCCAGGTTGACAGCAGTGGGTAACGTTGTGCATTGTCTTTCCCCCACTTGAGAGGACAAACCATGAGTAAGATAGAGGTCTCATGTCTGCATCAATCTGAACAGTGTGCTGACAACACCGCTATTCAGTACACGCGCGACAACACAGCTGATAAGAACTTGCGCGACAACACAGCTGATAAGAACTCGCGCGACAACACAGCTGATAAGAACTCGCGCGACAACACCGCTATTCAGTACGGGCGCGACAACACAGCTGATAAGAACTCGCGCGACAACACCGCTATTCAGTACGCGCGCGGCGACAACACCCGCTTTAGAGTTTTACAGCTCTTTTTCATCCCCGCTTCTAGCTGCACACTCCATTTCCGCATTACTGGATCTGTAGCGGCAACAGACCGCAAGGGATGATGGTCAAGCATGGGCTGATGGGAATTGTAGTTTTCGCTACCTCCCGTTCGCTTCATTCGCCTGAGAAAATTTTCTCAGAAGACCTATAGTTTTACTGAGTCATGCGAGTTCGGTAATATCGGAAAAAATTTATATTGCGGTATGACGGTATTTACAATACAGTTACATCCCTACAAATTAGGTATCATTGGGAAAAAGACACTTTGGGCTTTGCAGAAGTTTCATGCTCAAAAACATGAAAGTTATACATTGTGAAGTCATGAGGAAAAAACTGCATTGTGTTCAATATCTGTTTTTCCAAACAAACACAGGAAAACATTTATGTAATACCCTAAAAAAATATGCCTTGAAGGCCAACTGTCTCATGAGTTTATATTTCAAATTTGATGAGGAAAGCATGCAAAATAAGATTTCTGTAAACGTTTTTTGAGACTATATCGGTGTTCCTCTTTCCCTCACCATCAGTGGCTTTTTGACAAAACTGACCTTGCTAAACTAACAATATAATTACATTAACATTAATAATTGCTGAATAACTTGGTCTACATTCACAGTTCTTTGGAAATAAGACACTTTGGGCTTTATTATCCATCATCTAGAGTTTGTAATGCTCAAAATTAATAAAAAGTTATACACTTATAAAAGATCCATCAATGACTCAAACCAGCGACCTTTTGGCTCTGAGGCGAAAGTGCTAATCATTTAGGCACAATACTTCCCTTGACTGACTACAATAACTCATTAAAGAAAAGAATAACGAAAAAAAATCAATACTTCAAATATATGACCTTGTGAACCTTTATATACTGTATACAGTTCATTTGTCTCTCCATTATGGAAACAGCTGACTTGTACTGCCAATCACAAAGCAATCAAATGTGTGCTATTACAGCAGTGTGGTAACGAAAACAGACAGATGGAAAATAATAAAACAATTTGTATAGGTAACACTTTATTTTGATGATCCATTTGAGAATAAGACTGTCTGCTTAATATCTGTTGATACTGACGTTCAACAGACATTTAACTGACTATAAGAAACTTTGCAAGTACATGTCAACTTGCACTAACCCCAACCTAACAGTCTACTTATAATTTAATGAGAATTAGTTGGTTTGTAGATGCAAACAAACGGACCATCAAAATAAAGTGTGACCTTTGAATGCTTTCTTTGAACATGAAATAGATTATGCTGAAACTGAAAATTTGAGATTATTTCATCACCCCGGTCTTCCTATTTAATGGCCTACAACCACATGTTTACCATAAAATAGGATCTTCAACAATGTGGTGTTAAAAAATTAACCCCTTTTTTTTTTTAGCTATTCCTATTCCGACATTCAACAGAATGACAAGTCAGAGGGTTTCAGAGGGTTGTCTTGCCTGTTTCCATCATAGATAACATGTAATGTTGTTTTTCTGCCACCGCAATGTGCATAACTTCAAATTTGTCTATAAACTAGACAAGGTTTAACTAATCTTTCAAGCTAAAGAAATAAGTTTGAAAGGGGTGTGACTTCCCTGCTGTAAATTCCGGCTTAAACCAGCCTAAGCTGGTTGGCTGGTTTTAGCTGGTTGACCAGCCTGGTTTTAGAGGGGTTTTGGCCATTTCCAGCCTGGTCTTACCTGGTCAGGCTGGAAAATGACCAGCTAAATCCAGCTAAAACCAGCTTGACCAGCTTGACCTGGTTTAAGATGGACACAGCTGGTTTTAGCTGGGCTCCCAGCCTGGTTAGGCTGGTCAAGCTGGATTTAGCTGGTCATCTCCCAGCCTGACCAGCTAAGACCAGGCTGGAAATAGCTGGAAACCAGCCTGGAAATGGCCAAAACCACTCTAAAACCAGGCTGGTCAACCAGCTAAAACCAGCCAACCAGCCTATGCTGGTTTAAGGGGTTTTTTTCAGCAGGGTTAATATTTACCTTATAACTTACCTTCTATAATACGGGTCTCAAAGTGCGGGCCTGGAGGCCATTTCTCCCTCTGGCCAGCAACTGACGTCAAAAATGTAACAAGATTTGGACCACCAAAACATATCATTTTGAACAACGATCATTGTCGTGCAGTCGTGTCTAGCCACTTGTGATTTTGACCTGCCACCTAGTCGACATTTAAAGTACTGCATTCAGATTAGTTTTTCTTAAATTTTTTCTCAGTGTACGTTCGATAGTAACTCACATGCGTTTTAATTCTGTGTGCGTTTTAATATGACCGTAAGTGCTCTTTTTTTACTAAAGCTCTATTTTTGGTTAATATTCAAGGGTCTGTTGATTATTAACACTTTTATAGCACTTGTGTTTTGTTGTACAAACACTTCATGGCTTACAAATTATGCTGGTGGTGTAACAAATATGATAATTTTGCTAATATTCGATTCAAATGGTCTCATTTAATAGATTTTCCTAAAAGGAAAGACTTACATAAAAACTTTGTGCATTAGTAAAATTGTACTGCTAGTTGAACTGAACTTGTTAACGTAAATGTGAATATGTGCATACTTTTCCTCTCTTTGATGTAGTTTTACAAAAAAAGAAAGATATCGAGAAGAATAACTGCCTGAAAAGTCTCTTTTTGCTGTTTTTATGCTATTGGGACAATACAATTGGTTGGGACAGAATAATAATTATTATGCCTATTATTTTTTGTATTTTCATAGCAATTTTAACTAGCCCTTCAATATGTACAAACAATAAACAAAAAGCTAGAGTTTTGCCTGCATATTATGTTGAAGGATGACTGAGTGTGTCTAACGCTCGGCCATACACACAACAACCACAGATATATTTGATATATTTTGGCCAGCGGAGAAATTAAAATGGTCATGTCCAACTGAGTCTGGTTTCTCTCAAGGTTTTTTTCTTCACTCTCCTATCAGTGAAGTTTTTTTTCCCTCTCCGCTGTCATCTCTAGCTTGCATGGTTCAGGATCGGTAGAGCAACGCATCGATGAATTTGCTCTTCAGTGTTTGGACTCTCAGTAATGACTTTAAACCACACCGAACTGAGCTAAACTGAACTGAACTTAAACACTAAAAACTGAACTACCCTGATCCAGTTACTATGACCATTTATGTGAAGCTGCTTTGACACAATCTACACTGTAAAAGCGCTATACAAATAAAGCTGAATTGAATATATTTCAGCAGCTGATGTGTGACACTGCAGCTGGAAGAACATCCGCTGCGTAAAAACGTGCTGATAAGTTATCGGTTTATTCCGCTGTGGTGACCCTGGATTAATAAAGGGACTAAGCCAACAAGAAAATGAATGAATGAATGATGTGTGACACAATAAATGTGCTGATTTGTTTTATCACGAGTGACAGATAATGCTTGAAATATAAACGTCATGTCTGTTGACTTAAGATGCATCAGTTATGTCAGGTTTCCACTTTTTTCTTGTGCTTGAATGTTAAAACGGGCTTTCTATGAAATGTCAGTCATTGAAATGGCCCCCCGCCAATTTGAGCTTGAGACCCCTGTCCTGTATGCTCAAAACAATCAACAGGCGCACATTTACAGAACCTAAAAGAGGATATGTAAATGCCCTACATAAAAAGCTGTCTTATGACAGTCATCTTCTCCTGTCTAACATTACGAACATATGTAATCCTTGTCTTTGTCCACCCCCCCTTCTCCTATCCCTCTTTCTCTCAATCAAACACTGGTACAGAAATAGCCCTAACTGCAGTGACAACTGAGGTGTAAAATCTAAACTGTTGCTATGGGAAAGAGAAGAGAATGGGCTTGACTGCTATCATACTACCAAATTAATAAGCAGTAGAAAGACGAGCTTTGACACATGCTACTGTATCAGCAATACAGATTACCATGTTAACAGAGTTTACTGGCACAGAGGATGCTATAATTAGAGCCTGAGAGAGCAGAACTGTTTCCAATTAGAGCTCTTGATTAAATCGGCAAAGTTGCTCTTGAACGTGAAAAACGCACATTTGAATAGCAAATGTGAACATCTGCGATGCTAATTAGCTGGTAGCCTAAATAAGGGACAAATTACGTCAATGGAAGAAACTGAGGATTTTGCTTTGCTCTGTTCACATCGCAAGCCAAATTAATCCCTCTCTTTCTCTCCTCCAGGATTTTGCTGACAGTTGTGGTGATATTCCGTATCCTAATCGTGGCCATTGTTGGTGAAACCGTCTATGAGGATGAGCAGACCATGTTTATCTGCAACACCCTCCAACCGGGCTGCAACCAGGCCTGCTACGACAAAGCCTTCCCCATTTCCCACATCCGATACTGGGTCTTCCAGATTATCCTTGTCTGTACACCAAGCCTGTGCTTCATCACCTATTCAGTACACCAGTCAGCCAAACAGCGTGACCGCCGCTACTCCTTCCTCTACCCAATAATGGAAAAGGACTACAGTCGTGAGGGTACGCGTAAACTACGCAACATTAACGGCATTTTGGTGCAGCACTCTGAAAGTGGCGGTGGAAAGGATGAACCTGATTGCTTAGAGGTAAAGGAGATCCCAAATGCTCCAAGAGGCCTCTTGCATGGCAAGAGTTCAAAGGTACGCCGACAAGAGGGGATTTCTCGCTTCTACATAATCCAGGTAGTGTTCCGCAATGCACTGGAGATAGGTTTCTTAGCAGGGCAGTACTTTCTATATGGCTTCAGCGTTCCTGGCATCTTCGAGTGTGACCGATACCCCTGCCTGAAGGAAGTGGAGTGCTACGTATCCCGACCCACTGAGAAGACGGTCTTCCTAGTGTTCATGTTTGCAGTGAGTGGCATCTGCGTTGTGCTGAACCTCGCTGAACTCAACCACCTCGGCTGGAGAAAAATCAAAGCTGCCATTCGAGGTGTCCAAGCCCGCAGGAAGTCCATCTGTGAGATCCGCAAAAAGGACATGGCCCACCTGTCACAACCGCCAAACCTGGGCAGGACCCAGTCCAGCGAGTCTGCTTATGTTTGATCTCCATTCATCCAAATATGGCGTCGCAAGGAGTTGAAGAGTGGAACGCTGAAATGTCAAGTTGGTTAAGGTACTTGTGTAAATGTTTAAAATGAAGAGAGAGGGGGGGTGGGCTCAATATAGCCATACTCTTTCCCATAAGCCACTCCCTCCCTCTTTGTGGCATACAACAACAGTATGGTGGTAAAGAGAAGAAATGTTGGTGATGTGTCTAATTGGGAACAAGGGTGACAAGGGGAAGGCACTTGGATTCTTTTCTCACACTCGGATCTTGAGGAAAGAGGAAGGATGAGAAAAGGAGAGCACACCATGACTACTTTTCTCCCACTTCCCTCAACCTTAGTCACTGCGAGAAGAAGAGTACTGTTTAGGTTTGCTCTCCTTGGCAGTATATCTGCCTAAAACAAACAACTGGTGACATATAAACATTGTTCCAGCAGTGGCACCCTCACTTTGACACACGACTGAACAAGCATTAACATCTTTTTTTTTTATAATCTCTTTCTGGTTGTTGTACAAGCCTAAGAGATGATTATTACCTTTGCGCAAAGTGTGCCCTTCCACCAAGACACCCGCGATTATGTGTTCCAGTCAAGTATTCCTCCCTCTTGTGGTGCACGAATGTGTGTTTATATGTATGTGTGTGATCAAAGTTGAAAGAATTTCGAGACTGCAGATTCCTTCGTGTTCATTTTCAGTCACATGTTTTGTTTTTCTCGCAAAGATTGGTGCCATTGATTTAAACGACTGTTTATTTCAGATTATTACTTAGATAGATTGTTACAAAGTTAGAATATTAATCTCTTTTTGGGAATGGAAGCCAATTCCGCTGAAAAGAATTTCCATGCTGGTCCAAGGGAGGCTTAATAGCTGGTTATTGCTATTATAACTGGTGGAGCTGCCCACACTTTTAAGCAGAATCAAAAACAATGAAATGTTAGGTAACCAGCATGGCGATTCTGGTGATCATGATTGACAAAGGTAATATTGTTTGTTATGATCATTTTTATGCATGGTGGAGAAACCTGTAGCTAAAAAAAGTGACGTTTTCATAAGTCATATTTCTATCAGATGGTATCTTTCAAAGGCATGTTTACAAAGCCGTATCTGTTGAGATGCAAATTGATGTTCAGTGTTTGTTATTAGGAAAATGAACAATTTAGAGTGTTTTTCTTAGCTTCTCCTTCTTGTCACGTGTTTATCGGCATGCCTTTGTTATTAAGAAAAGATGAATCTTAGAAAAAATACATGTATGCATTGCACTTTGTGGGATGGGAAGAGTGGATAAAAGGAGAAACTCACTCTGGGAAGGACATTAGCGGTGGAAAAGTGAGCCTTTCGAAAAAAAAAAAAAGATCAATTATAAGTTTGTAGGTACTGTATGTATGTATATGTAGCTGTGATCCACTGTGTGCCTTTGTTTACACAGTGTGGGTTAAAGCAGGGTGTAACTTCTCTAACAAAATCACCCAGATAACATTGAGTCGTCATTCAGCAAGCACTAGCACTAGCTTAGACCCACTATGGAAAGTACTTGTGCCTACACAGCCCTGACACCACTCTGCAAGTGCACATGAACCCAGTGTAGACAGAACACAGTGCAGCTAACACAGGACAGCTAGCTGACGTACCGCAGACACAGAAAACACAGATGCAGAGAGAAAGAGAGGAAACTGCAGAGGCCCTTTATAGGAACACAATGTGTCCTGATTTAGAAAAGAAAAATACTTTCACTGGAAAGTGTGTTTATGTTTAGCATGACATGTAGTTTAGCCACAATTCTGATTCAGGCCAGAATTTAGTTTGAGGATGGATATCGTTGCTCACACATCTAAATTCAATGAGAGGTATAAAATAGGTCACGTTTGAGGCTCGCAATGCCAGATTTGTTTTACTTCAAATGTAAACAGCTCATAAATGATTCGTAAAACCTTTCTTACACAACCTTGCTGCCTCTGAGATAAGAACCAGGAATTCTATGCTTACATTTACAGTCCAGAATTAAATCTCATCAAGTGGCAAATTTGATTGATCAGTACATAAACGAAGTTTCTCGCTAGTATATTAGGAACCTCAACAATGATGAAGTCATGGTTCAAGCCATTCAAACTGTGCAAATAAAAATTTAGTTTATTAAACTATTAGCTACTGGGTTATTATCTGCCTATTATTAAAATATTTGCTGTGTATAAATACTAATGAAGTATAATCTTAGGTCACACTTTATTTTGATGGTTTGCTTGTTGAATTTAATTTACATTGCACCCTCATGCCAACTAATTCTCATTAGATTATACGTAGACTGCTAGGTTGGGGTTTGGGTTGTTGTAGTTAAGTTGACATGTACATTTCTTACAGTCAGTTAAATGTCTGTTGAAGGAGCAGTATCAACATGTATTAAGCAGACAGTCTAATACTCATATGGACTATCAAAATAAAGTGTTATCCAATCTTGTTTTACACCCCTAATACTACACTCTAAAAAAATATATATATATTTTAAAGTTTATTTTTTTAAATATACGGTATATATTTAATTTTACGTAAAAAAACGTTACATTACGGCTGTTAAATTACAGAAACATACTGTAAAAAAAATGATATTAAATTACAGAAATTTCCCTAAATTTACATTTCTGGTATATTTCTGTAATTTAATATCTGGTATTTTTACAGTAAATTTCTGTAATTTAACAACCATTATTTTACGGGGGGGTTTTTCAGCACCCCAGCTGCCGGAAATAAATAAAAAAATTATGGATTTTTTTTTTTTACAGTCTACCCAGTACATGAATTCAAAAATGACCATTCTAACTATTACTAAGCAGCAAATTAGTAGTTAATTAAGCTAAAGTTCTTAGTTAATGGTGTAGCTTAAAATAAAGTGTGACCAAAAAGTGTTGTTTTAAATTGATTTATATATTTAGAGCTCAATAGCTTACCCAGCTATGACAACTTCCGCTGCTGAGAAACAAGGAAATGTGAAAAGGGTCTATTGTGCCGGTAACATTTTACAATATGTGTGCACTAATATGCATTACATAATGCTTACTGTAGCTAATGCTGAGTAAATGTATGTCTCATACTGCATCAAACAACCGAACATTCTATATAATTCTGGATTAAGTAATCAATAAATTGGTTTAAACGAAATGAGTCATAATTAGGCCCAAACAGAATCTGTGGACTTTTTTGCTATTTCTTTACAGAATTTTGTAAAAAAAAATCTGTGGATTCATGCGAAATGATTTTCCGTCACTAAAATCTTAATATATGAAATAAAAAAATAATACCTTTTGAATTTTTTTAATGTTTATAAAGCAAATCTTATTAGATCCATATATTTGGTAAACAAAGCAAGTCTGTCATATAATCTATCTACCAAAACACAGAAAATATGACTTTACAAACTATATTGTAAATAAATCATATAAATACTTTCAGATTACTCAATAATATTACTAAAATTAATTTAAAAACTGAATAAATTTAAATTTACACAAATTTAAACAAGAAAATAAATAAAGTCAATGATGGGCTACAAATCTGCAGAAATATATGGATTTCTGCGCTCCCAGATTCCGCATGGGCCTAGTCATAATGTATTAATTGTGTCATTGTGGTTATGGCTTCTGAATTAGTTAGTTAGTCCTGTGCTTAAATGAGTAAAGCCAAAACACAATGCTTCCTTTTGTAAATCTTTAGCTAATGATTAATTAAAGCAATTAAAGGACAGCGGAAATCCCTGACCTTGATCAACAAATTTTCACTTTTAGTTAATAATATACAGTTAAAGTCAGAATTATTAGCCCCCCTGTTCATTTTTTCTCCTAATTTCTGTTTAACGGGAGATTTTTTTCAACACATTTTTCAAACAGAATAGCTTTAATAACTCATTTCAAATAACTGATTTATTGAATTTTTGCCATGATGACAGTAAATAATATTTGACTAGATGTTTAGGCAGGTTAGGGTAATTAGGCAAGTTATTGCATAAAGATGGTTTGTTCTGTAGACTATCGGAAAAAAATTGCTTAAAGGGGCTAATAATTTTGACCTTAAAATGTTTTTAAAAAAATTTAAAACTGCTTTTATTCTAGCCAAAATAAAACAAATAAGTCTTTCTCCAGGAGAAAAAATATTATCAGACATACTGTGAAAGTTTACTTGCTCTGTTAAACATCATTTGGGAAATATTTAAAAAAAGAAAACAAATTCTGACTTCAACTGTATGTTATAAGGGATTAAATACAGTTCAAAACATCTGGCTATTGACAGTTTATAGATCATTTAATCTTTTAATAATATATAATGTTTATTGCTGATTTAGTAATCATTAATAAATGATTCACATCTCTGTGAGTTGTGCATTAACTGTGCATTCAGCATTATTTAATGTATAATAGTGCCACTGGGATAACATTGTGGCTACATGTGGCTTTCCTGACACCAAAGTTTAAATATATATTTTGCAGATATAATAATCGGGACCAGTTTATAGTCATTATTGTGTGGGCTAAAAACAATATGCACCCCTATTCTTAGGAACATGTCTCTTTTTTTACACTGTACACTCTCCTGTGTTTGAGAATTCCAGTTACTTTTATTCAGATCTTAAAAAAGGAACAGTGACACTACCAAAACCATAACCTCTGTAACTATGCAGCATAAAAGGGCATCTTTTACAATTAAGCGTATCATTTTCAAGTGCAGTTCAGAGATTATGAAGATTGCTTCCCCAAGTGAGAACTTCTTCATGTGCTTGCATTAATCCACTCTTCTCCTCAGTATATTTTTATAAATCCTATATCAAAGTTTGATTAATAGACAAAGAGAACAATGTTGGATTGTTTTTTATTATTATTATTGTGTTATTATTTATTCCAACTTGTGAATTGTGTATATGTGTGTTTTTCTTTTATACAGTTCTGTAATACGAGGGTTAACGGTGATGACATGGGGACCAGAGTTATAGTTTAAACTGAAAATGTGGCTTTTCTTGCCAAAGTTCTGTTATATGCAACTAAATGGGTTTCAGTGGATGGGGTTGTTCGGTTACTGTAAAGCATGTATAACTGACATGGAATGCACGTTTTTGTTGGTTTTGTTTTCTCAATTTTTTATGAAACAGAGTAGCAGGGACAAGTAAAGGCATGGTTAGACTGAATTGGGGGTTTTTAAGCTTTAATGGGCCATTGACAAATTATTTTAGGGTTTTCAGAACTTCATAGACTGCAGTCTACACATATATATGCAAAGCTCCAATTTCAGCACAACGTTTTGAAATGAGGGAAATGTTTTTTATTATCACATGCAACACAGTCACTGCCAGACAGTTTTGTATAAAATTATAATAATAAATGTTTTGCCAGCAAAAAAAAAAAAAAGTTTCAGTAATCTACCTGCTTGTTTAATTGACATTATGATGATACTCCACTGCCATACACAGCAAAATCCTCTGAGTAAAATTTACTCCGTTTAGATTGTAGGGATAATTTAGTTTGAACCCAAAGAATGACCAGTCTGTCAGATGACAAAGAGCCAGAGTCAGAGATTCAAATCAAGTTAACTGAAGATAGTTTGCAGCAAAAGCCAGCTTCAACACTCGCAATGAGTTTCTTGCCCGCTCTGCTTACAATCACAAAATAAACAACAATTATACAATCTACACGAGACCAGAAAGGGTGTGATTCTTGTTAACTGTTATGCTGTGTTCACATCAGGTGCGGAACGCACGGATACATCGCGATATTCGCTTGTAAATAGACGTGTGAACATTTTGAGTTGATCCGCTTTATTCGCTCGTCAGACTCACTTCACAACTGGCGCGGATTCGCATGATGGGCAGGGCTTGTGCCGGTGATTCAAGCTTCATTGCTAAATGGCTAACATAGATTTTATTGAGAAAATAATTGCGTTTATGTGCTTTATGAAGGCTGAAAAACAGCGTCAACTTGTTTGGAGTCGTGTCTGAGTCTACAAGATTCATTCAGGGGTGCACCTACACTGCAAAAGATGCTTTTCTTACCGAGATTTTTTGTCTTGTTTCTAGTCCAAATATCTAAAAGTTCTTAAATCAAGAAGAGTTTTCTAGACAAGCAATGACATGACTGAGCCGAGCCCAGTTTGATGAACTGTTGTCTGTGCAGCAGGAGGATTTTCCCCCGGGACACCAACAACAGGCGCTACATCATAATCACGCCCCTAACAAGAGCAAGCTCCTGATTGGATGCAGTGCGAAAGTCCGGTGTAGTTCCGATTTTCAAACTTGAGCATTTTACGCAAATGCACAACACTCAACTCGTACTTCATTAGTGTAAATCGCATCATTTGCGCTGCCTCAGTCGCGCGTATCACACCGCAGGATGACTAGTCATACCTTTGCATTGACTTAACGTGTAAAACACTCACGGTTGACTCTTCTTCCTCGTCTGGTGTGAACAAGGCGTTACGATTGGTCATGGCAAAGATAGACAATTCTAAATATGTACGTCAATGCGGGGTCGTATCTGAGTCCAGCTAGGGATGGCGACAGGAGGCTTGGGTCAGGTCGCCAGTAGACAGTTAAGAGCTGGTCTCAGACCAGTAGAACTGACCCATCGGATGCATATACACAGGCAAGGGACAATCTGTTATAAAAACCTAAGGTTGTTTCTTCGTACTCTCACCTTTCTTACCAAACTAGTTCAAAACTGGTAATAACAGCATTAAGGCTGCCATATTCTTACTACACACAATTAACAAAGCAAAATTAACACGTAATTATAATATCAAAATCACTTTAGACAGTATTAACACATAGCAATACAAATAGGAAAACAGTTGTATAAGTGTTTTTAATCATCAAGCCCTTCAGTTCTACTCGAGGTCTGACCTCTGACCTAATTTGGTGGCTCCTGAAAATAGAGTCAGGCAAAAGCACTGAACATTCTTATATTAAGCAATGTGTAAACTTAATTCATAATTCAATCAATCGTATTAATAAAGTAATAAGAAAAAGGATAAATGTTGATCCATGCTGGGGCGGATTTAAATCCATCAAGTATTTGGTTCCTTTCTAAATTGGTTCAAGCTACTCAAGGTAATGAGACAATGAAAGGATGAAATAGGTGATGATTGAGCACTGATGAAGATGAACAAGTGCTATTGATAAACAGAAACACAGAAGGGAAACACAAAACTACAACAGACTTCAGTTGCAACCTTAGATGAAATCTGCTGAAATATAATATATTGAATCTCTCAAAATCTCAGCAGAGGATCAATAAGCAACTCCACAAACAGCAGCTTTACTTGTTACCAACCTGTTTGCCCTTATTTAAAGATGAACTAAATTCCCTCTGAACTTAGTCAATTTTACTTAGTGGATTGTGCTGTGTAGTCCATCATATCTAATTTGTTAACTGCTGATATTTCATCAAATCATAATGGCAATTAAATACCCAGAGAACACAGTGGACCAATGCATGTGGGGGGAAATGTCTCAGGTGACAGCATTTTTCAAGGGTTCTTCGAATATTATTCAGTATTCAGCTGAATGTTTTGCCCATGTTTTGTAGAGTTATAAAGCAACTCATAAATTGAGAATTGTTTCATACAAGTAGTACATTTCTTACAATCTGTTTTTTAGGGGGGGTGTATACAACGCAGGAAAATAATTTCAGTCGAATCTCTCCTGGCAGTGCCAAAAGGTTTTTACAGCAATCATTCTACCCAGATTTACATATTAAGTAATGAATAAAACAGAGTGAAGTTCATTCCTTTAGCTCAGGAAAAAAGAATCATTCTAATCTCATCCTAATCCCTTTTGAATGATCATCAAATGTCCCAGAATGCTCTCTGAGTGTCTGCCAAAAATCACAGCACCCACTGTCACCGGAGCCTGTGTCCCGGCCATACTTTTCCATTGCAAACCCTGGTTGTCTTCTAAAGCTTTGGCTGCCTTGGCTCATGACCAATCCCTCATTTCGGCACGGACAATTAATTGAGATGCATTTTTAATCTGATGTCCTTTGCTGAATAAACACTGCTATATTTCCAAACAGCTCAGAGAAGCCATTTATTTTACATTTAACCTTATCTAGGGCTAATAATCTTCATTTTTTTGTAAAATAAAATGGCAGTACGAAATTAGTTTGGGACTAAAGTTAAGGGCAGCTTTAACCAATTACAACTCCTGTTTGACACCCGCCACACAAGCCGTACTAATCTCTCAGGAATAAGAAGAGTTGCAGCTCCTAATCACTCCCAGCTGCTTAGACAGCCATATAAACACTGGATTAGCATTTGGCATACGCAAAAGGGCAGGCGAATCATCAATCCCTTGTACCTGTACCATCAGAGGACAAATCACATCAACACATGCCACCATGACTCAGGAGCTGCGCAAAAAGCATCAATCCTAAAATCAATATTTATATACAGAGAGAGATAGAGCAGCAAGAGAAATCAGGGTCCATTCTGTCTACAGGGAAACTTTATTGCAGAGCTGAAAATACATTTCAAACCATTGCAATTTGTGATTTCAATTAACCTTGAAAACATGATGCATAAGTAACTGTTTAAATACAGTGGACCTTTTGCTAAGCTTTGCCTCCTTGCTTACTGTTATTTAGAATATGGAAAACTGAATTGTCTCATCCCTGCAGGCACAGGATGTCAACATGACGTCATATTGACGTACCCCAACATTGTGAGAACGCTGGATGTTGTTCGGAAATGAAAATTTGGTTGATGTTAAAACACAATGTCAGGCTGATGTTAATGTCCTACGTCCAACCTAAAATTAACCTAAAATCAACCAAATATCAACGTCTAATCATGTTACACATTGACGTTGTGTGGACCTTACCGTTATGACATCTATCGGATGTTGGATTTTGGTCACTTTCCAACACAACCTAAAATCAACCAAATATCAACATCTGATCATGTTAAACCTTGATGTTGTGCGGACGTTACTACAATGACATCTACCGGACTTTAGATTTTGGTTACTTTCCAACACAACCTAAAATCAACCAAATATCAACGTAATTTAACGTTGTTATTGGATGTCAAAATAACGTTGTCCTTAGATGCTTGGTAGACATTGAATTTCGGTCACCTGATGTCATGACCTTAATCTAACCTAATTTGAACGTCTTATGATGTTGTTTGCCTGCTGGGATGCATTAAAGATATAGTTCACCCAAAAGTGAAAATTACCTCACAGTTTTCTTTCTTTCTTGTGTGGTTTTGAGCCTTTATGCGCTTCTTTTCTTTTTTATTAACACAAAAGAAGATATCCTAAAGAACACCAGTTGTTGGACTGCAAAAAAAAGCTTTTCTTACTTATATTTTTTGTCTTGTTTCTAGTCCAAATATCTAAAAAAAAATAAAAAATTTGCATCAAGAAGCATTTTCTAGGCAAGCAAAACAAATTGTCTTGTTTTCAGAAATAATATTCAAACAAAGGGCAATCGCTGGACCCACTTAAATACATCTGTATTGCTGCGAGTTTGTCATGCTCACATTTGTCCTTGATTCTTTGTCATCAAAGTGTATGATATATGAGAAAACATGTCTTCAGAGACATGGTTGCCGAAAATATTGACTGTTCAGTGTCAGCATTCCAAAGGCTTGGTTTTGCTTCTCCTTTGGACTTGTACACTCCTGCCAAAATGAGCAACCCAATGTAGGCTTGAAAATGTCACCAAAGTTTTTCGAGCTGTCCCCATAGACCCTCCTCCCCTCTAAGTTTGTCATTTCAAGTATATAATGTTTAATTGATGGTGTAATGAAAAGCTGAAATGCTGATTTTATGTCTTGAACATGACTGACAGCATATCTGGTGGGCCCTGGAACCATTTAGATGACATTAGCATGACTAAGTCTACCCTGTTGTTCAAGTGGTGAGCGGGACCATGACAATTTTCCATTTTGGGAAGGTAATGTGTCTGCCTGTGGTTTGAAGACAGCAGGTTCAATACTAGGAGTGTCATTCTCATCTGAGGAGGATGCCTCATAATCAGGGTCCTCCTCAAGATTATCCTGTCTCAGACACATTCTCCTTTATGTCACTTTCAATATCAAAACATGTGACAAAAGAAAGCTTCAAGTGGAAGCTTTTATAGCTTTGCACCTACCTGTTAACCATGTTAACTGTTTTTCATTCCCACAAAAAAAACAACAACAAAAAAAAAACACAGGAAACATAACTGTTCTTGAAGGAATTAAGTCCACACCCCCAACACCCCAAAAAAAAAAAAAAAAAAAAAAATTTGCTAGAAAATTCCTCTTGATTTAAGACTTTGTAGATATTTGGACTAGAAACAAGACAAAAAATCTAAATAAGAAAATCATTTTGCAGTGTAGGAACCATAAAATTCCATAGAAGGAAAAAATACTATGAAAGTCAATGGGTGCCAGCAACTAGCGATACTCAAAATGTTGTCTTTTGTGTTCAATAGAAGAAAGAAACTCAAAAAGGGTTTTAAAAAGTCAAGGGTGGGTAAATGATGGCACAATTGTCATTTCTGGGTGAGCTATTCCCTTAATTTGCATCAACAGTGCCCCTAGGTAGTCATTTGTAAAAGTAAAAAGTCTAAAAAGTTTCAAAACTACATGAACTACCTGAAATGAATTGTCTGTATCATTATATTATATTATATTACATTATAATACTATATATATATATATATATATATATATATATATATATATATATATATATATATATATATATATATATATATATATAGTATTACATTCATGTGATGCTTCTTCTATGATCTGCCTTCAACTATTGTAGTTGAGGGTTGATCTACATGAAGAAAAGACAAAACCAAATGTGCATGCACTTCTAAAGAATGAGAAATCAGGCTCATGTTTTCCCCCGCCAGACGTTGTAAGCAGTAAACTAAGCACAACAACGTGGGCAATCTGTCCAATCTGAGATTTTAGAGTGCACGAATCCTTCAATAAACCCTTTCAGATCATCTTTAATATATTAACACAAACTTTTTTCTATAGACAAAGACATGATAGCTGGTTTGATAATATAATTGCAGCAGTTGCAAACCTACACTGTAAAACCCAAAAAGTTAAGGTAACTCAAACAATTTGAGCAAAGCCATTGCAAAAAACAATTTAAGTTAAAAAACTGATCCTAATGAGTACTGTGAACTTAGTTCATTTGAGTAAATGAAGTAATTTGAGCATAGTAAAACCTAATAAATGAAGAAACTTAAACCAACTGAGTACTGTAAATCCCAATAAGTTAAGACAACTCAAACCATTTGAGGAAACCGACTGCAACAAACTATTTAAGTTAAAAAAAACAAATCTATTTGCGTACTGTGAACTTACTCCATTTAAGTTGTGGTATTTATTAACTCATTACTTTCAACACAGAGTTCAAAACTCTTTTCAAATGATTAGAATTAACTATCAGTACATTTTGAGTTAACTACACTCATTTGATTTGATAAAGTTGACTGTTGGGTTTTACAGTGTAAGATTGGTTATTCATTGTTAATGCAATGCGAGTCCACTTATTTACATTTTTCTAAAGATCGTCAGCAGCTCTTTAGTCATTAAAAGAGTCATATTTAGCAGATACTTGCCTATACATCGTTGCTCCACTCTATGTGGCGAACACTGTTACCTGTGGTTGAATGTTTCAGCCACGTCCTTCAGAGATTATACATATTAATGAGGTCAAAGTGCAACCTTTTAATCCAGCGCAAAATAAACAGTCTGCTTACTTTATCTAATTAAAATGGGCTAGAATGTGTGCACTGATTAGGGTTTATTACGTTTTTTTAAATCTGATTTTTTTTTTTTTATCTCATTTGATCTTATTTTGTGTGTGGCAATGATAGATAAAGGTCAACGCACAATTTTGTTCAAATCAGTGTGCTGTTCCCAAATGTGATGTTCCAGAAATATCAAACAGGTGCTGCTAAATGCGTAACTGTAATATGGATTCTTCTGACAGCTGTACATCAGTCGTCAAGTCTACAAATGCCACTATGTCTCTTTGCCCTGTTTCGATTTCTTTGATAGTTTTTTGCTGGATTGAATCCAAGTGAATGATTCTTACTTGTTTCGAATTTCCACAAGGAAGTCTGTTGTTTGGAACACAGATTTCGATTTTGTAACTGACCTTTTTTGAAGGTTTCTTTCTATATGTTTCTGACTTGTGGATTGTGTGCAATGACTTAATTAAACACCTTGAATGAACTCTGTCTTTTAGTGTGTTCTTGTATGTACAGTATAAAAAAATCAACCGATCTGGCTTTTGACGATTAGATGTTATGTTTTTTAAGATTTAAGAAATCTCAGATACATTCAGTGGCGTAGCGCAAAATGCGGAGGCCCCCCTGCAGGGATCACCGACGGGGCCCCCAGTGGGGGGGGGGAGTTTTCCTGGCTGTTAGTATGCAATTTATTTATTTTTTAATTATGAAAATTATAATTTCGCACAGGGATTCCTGACAAAAAGCTTGTGTTTGTGTGTTAAGAAATGTACTATTCACCCTCCCTGTTAAATTTGATCTAATCCGTGTCCTGAAACACACCTCCTCTCCTGCTTTCACTTCTCATACTGACGGAGGGAGCGATTTGTTTGTGAATGAATCTCCGTTATGAACGACTCGTTCCCTTAGCCGACAATGATACAAGTTTCTGGCATCGCAGCATCTCGCTGTCATATTTCTTTTGCATTGTTTGCTGATTTTATTCAACAAAACTAGCATAAGCCGAGTGTTTAATGCGAGTTGGAGCTACTTTGCCTTATGATGAATGCAAGTGACTAAATTATCATCATAACGTTACCTGTTTAGCACAAATTTCAGAACATACAAAAACGTAAAAAACTTAATCTTACCTATGAAATGTTCTGCGTTTTGCTTTGTTTTCTTTGTTTGCTCGTTTCTACACCCGTAGACAGCGCTAAAGTCCCGCATCTTCACGTAATAACACTCTCTTGACTAGTGTGATTGAATGACACTTGTCCTGGGAGCACTGTACCAATGTGGCGGAGCTATAGATGCATGCTCAGGGTCCCTATGCGATATCTAGTGTATATATCTATGTCACAAATTGAGGAGCGGGGAAAGGAGGCGGGGTGGAGCGACAACGCGGGAAATCCTTCACAAACTGAGGAGCGATCACAAAACGAAAGCGGCGAGAGCGTCAAAGTAGCCAGAAGTCATTCATTTTTTAACGAGAACCGGCGGCGAGAAACAGCGGCGCGTCTTCATTGGCTATAACGCGGTTCGGCGGCAAACAATCAGAATGAAGTAGTCCACCGCTTGAGATGAGTTCAGAGAACACAGACCTGTGAACTTTGGTTCCGACCACAGTTGTTCCCAAGAGTTTGATTATTGCGGTTCCTGGATTTTCAATTATTGAAAATCGCGTCGACGTGGGGCCCCCTAATCACGCGGGGCCCCCTCGCGGTGAGTGCCCTGCGGGTTCGTCCGCTACGCCACTGGATACATTGATGCTTTCACATATGGACGATACAAACAATGTGTATAAACCAAGCGGCAACCTCGTCCTCTCCCTCAGGAAGCCAATATGGAAGTAATTAAAACTGCAATTCATTGACTCACCTTTGGGGGCTGGCTCCAGGAAATCCAGATGATTTCTGACTGCAATGGTAAATTGGCCAATTTTACAGCTGATAAAAACATGTTTACAGCCTGGCATAAAAGATAAAGGTTTTAGGACATATAGGTAATATTACCTTTCATGACAACTGTAAGGGGGTGAATTTTTTATAACTCATCCATTTAATTTTTATTAAGTTTTATTGAGGCGACGTAGTGGCGCAGTGGGTAGCACGTTCGCCTCACAGCAAGAAGGTCGCTGGGTCGCTGGTTCGAGCCTCGGCTCAGTTCTGTATGGAGTTTGCATGTTCTCCCTGCGTTCGTGTGGGTTTCCTCCGGGTGCTCCGGTTTCCCCCACAGTCCAAAGACATGTGGTAAAGGTGAATTGGGTAGGCTAAATTGTCTATAGTGTGTGTGTGATTATTGCGGCTGGAAGGGCATCTGCTGTGTAAAAACTTGCTGTATAAGTTGGCGGTTCATTCCGCTGTGGCGACCCTGGATTAATAAAGGTACTAAGCCGACAAGAAAATGAATGAATTTTTATTAAGTCTGCATAATTAGGGGGTGGTCACATGAGTGACAGCTAGGTCTCGTTGGTTGCCATCACATCACCTAAGCTGATTCCGGCTGATAAGCCGCTGAACTCGGCATATACATCATATTTTGTTCTGTTTTATGTGGATTTACACAGTCAGTTGCCTTTTGGAATTATATTCTACAAGTATCAGATAATACAGTATGTTGTATGCACTTAATTGTGCTCACAGACAAGGGGCCCCACGTGATAAGAGCCCCGTGAGCAGAATGCAGCCTGCAGGTTAAGGATGACAGCGGCACCTTAGTGAACACAGGAATTTGAATAATATCATTTATGAAAATTACACCTGCTCAATGAAAATCAGATGATTCACTACATTAATAAATCTGACATAGCTTGATCAAAAATCTTAAAATGGGAGAAAAAGTTTAAGCCATTAATAGAAAGTAATACTGTGGTTAAAAGAGTCTTGTAGATAATGCAATACTTATTTTTTAATCCAAACACAGTAGCATAATAGTGCCATTGTGGTCAGCACATTGAGTTACGAGACGCCGGCCTGAGTTCAAACCTCAACTAAATATTTTTAAAATTATTTTTAGTGTTAAGACATATCATACTGTTACTTATGTAGGTGTACATATTTTATTTTTATTTTTTGTGTGACCACCGTTTCAAAGGACTAGATATCTATAAAGAATTTTGCACAGAATATATATACAGATATTGCAGGAAAGGACATTGTGATGTTTTAAAGAATAGTGTTGGAGATTTAGCTACGCTTTAAGGTTCTCGTATTTATGAAAAATATTTGGGGCTCTATTTTGATGGTCCATGCGCAGAGCGCAAAACTCAGGGCGCAAAAGCTTTTAGGGCGTGTCAGAATGCACATTTGCTAATTTAAGTACAGGAAAATCCGCTTTGCGGCGCATGGTCTAAAAGGGTTGAGTTTATTTTCTTAATGAGTTATAGGTGTGTTTTGAGAATAAACCATTTAGAGTCTCATCTCCCATTCCCTTTAAGAGCCAGCTGCCATAAGCGCATTCGCTATTTACAGGACGTAAAGTGAGAAAGTGGAAAACTGAGCATTTTACTAGCAAACAGTTAACAGTTTTTTTTTTTTTAACAGAAAACAGTTAAACAGAGCATCAACTGCGTGAGAATGAGAGATAATGGAACTACTTTCACTTTCGCTCCTGGATAGGGAAACCTTTATGCACAGACATCAATTAGTCTATAAATAATTAATTGCGTTTGTTAAGCGCAAATATTAGTTTCAAAACTATTTCTAAATTCAGTTCTAATTTCCAGCAAACTAATAAATGAATAATAATAACGAAGTGTGGTCAAAAACCTGAGTTATATCCTAAAACACATGCTGTGCCCCATATAGTCTAAAACCAGACAGGTGGGCAAATCTAAGCTTGTTTTTAATAAAACAAATATAAATATGGATATAATAAATAATACTGCTAATAATAATAACATTATACAAAAGCAAATTGTTATGAATGAACTGAAAAAGCCTCCTGAGAAGAAGACATAAAAGCAGTGGTTTTTCATATTAATGCAGGCTAGAAAATAATGTTTTGTAATATTTTAATCCTTTATATTTATATTCTATATCTATTCTTATTATATCCTATATATATCCTTAATGTTTAATTTTCTTCATATGTAAATAAATTTGCCTATTGTTCTTTTGTGTGTATTAAGCAGTGTGTAAGAACGCCTGTGGGCGCACATATGAGCGCAAATGCATTTGCTATTTGAACAGCGTAGCGCAACGCCTCAAAACGACTCTTGCGCCAAGCTGAAACTAGCAAACAAGTATTGCGCCGCTCCTTGCACCACATTGCGCCGGGTGTATAATAGGGCCCTTGAAGTTATAAAGTAGCTGTGTACCTGAAAAAGACATGATAGTGTCATTAGAAACTGAATTGAAATGACCTTATTTTAGTATGATCAGTCGTGAACTGAGGTGGGCCGGTCTAAGGCTTGAAACTCCATGGCTGAAAAGGAGTCCCACTCTGGCCCGTATCATTTCTGTAAATGTATTTGTTTTACTTCAGATCATTTATCATTTATAATTTTTTTAGACCTGTAATGCACTCCAGAATCTGACAGATTGATTAGCTGTAGGCTATAAAACAGTCATCTGAAATGTCACAGTGTTATGCCTGGATTTCATAAACAGCCTTGTATTTATTAACACTGACTATATTTGAAGTATCTGGAAGTAATTTGCGTTTTCCTCCTGTAGAAAAATGTCATAAGAACAATGTTTAGTGGCTCAATGTTTTACAACAATTTTTAAAAAAAGACTAAACACTTTAGTGATATAGCGTACAACAAAGCACATGTGGTCAGAACACAAACAAGTCGCAGGTAATGTAGTATTAGCTCCTCCCAAAGAAAAACCCGTCTATTTAAAATGCTAGCAGGTGTTTGTATAGCTCTGCTCACGCTCCACCTCTTTGCCCTTGTTTGGTCACCCTAGGTGGGTGCGAACAAAATGGCGATGGTTGGCTATGCCTACTTGTTGCTTCACTTGCACTCTTCAGAAACCTATGAGTGATGTCACGGATACTATTTCCATATCTCTTACAGTCTATTGTATAAACACAGAGACAATTGCCTCTACACACCATGGAACAAGAATGAGGGAAAGGTCATTGTCCCGCACTCCCTTTCCTTCACCCAGGGCCGGCGCGTCCATAGAGGAGACCTAGGCGGCCGCCTAGGGTGGCAGTATAGAGAGGGCGGCGTCCGCGACACCTCCATCAGCACCCGCGTGTCCTCAGTTATATCCGCGCATAGGGCGGCAGAATTGAGGTCCGCGACACCCGCGCATCCTCAGTTATATCCGCGCATAGGGCGGCAGAATAGAGAGCGCGGTGTCCGCGACACTTTCCTCCCTCCCTCCCTCAGCACCCGTGCATCCTCAGTTATATCCGCGCATAGGGCGGCAGAATAGAGAGCGCGGTGTCCGCGACACCTTCCTCCCTCCCTCCCTCAGCACCCGCGCATCCTCAGTTATATCCGTGCATAGTGCGCCGAAAAAGAGGTCCGCGACACCTCATTTCATTTTCATAACCGGTCACTTTCGTTTTCACATAGGGATTGAGGGCGGCGTGATCGTCCTCTGCCTAGAGCGGCAGTTCAGCTTGCTCCGGCCCTGCCTTCACCCACACTCCTCTTCATCCAACTCAATAAACAAAGACAAAGAATGGTCATCTCAAAGTATGAATGTTCTGAGTCAATGCAAGACTTTTTCCATCATGTTTGATATCATATGAAATGTCTCACTGATACAACGGTCTCGTTCTCACAGAAATAGGCGTAATCTAGGTGAACACTTGAAAGTTTAGAAATCTCTGACCCACTACAAAAGGGGTGTCATTTGTCAGGGTTTTTTTTTCTTTTCTAAATTACCTCTTGATTCCCACAGCAGGTGTGTTCTCAATGTTGTTTCAGACACCCCCACTAGGAGAACATTTTACTATGGGTTGACTAATGCTGCGTTCAGACTGCATGATTTTCAAAGTAGATGAAAATTCTACTTTCACAGATGTTTTCACACTGCATGACTATCTGGGCTAGCGTTTGGTCGCTGTTTTGTTTACACTGCAAGATGGATTAGCGACAGGGGCTTTCACACTGCAAGACTTTACAACAGAAGGAATCACAACAATTTTGTCCAAACTACGTCTCACAACCAAAAACATGTAGTATTTCTTTTGTTATTAACTACATAATGAGAAAGAAGCCTTTAATGGGGTAGAAAATGTACATATTTGCTCACCTGGCAATTTCCCCTCAACTTTTATTGTGGTATTGCTCAGATGACACGTCAAACAGACATGAGTGCTCCTGCCAAATTTACTCAAGTGTTTCCCCCAAGTGTGCCGCAAGCCTACGTTTGAGTGAAGGTTTCGGCCGTTAGATCGCCCCCTGGGGGCTGGCTGCAGTACAAGTCATAAAGCCCGCCTCCTCCGTGTTAATGAAGGAGACTTGAGCCCAAATAAAAAAAAATATTACACTTGCAATAAAATGTCCCGAAAGATGGTTCTGGTTGATTAAGGCACTGGTTATTGTGCTGAAATAGGTGCAGATCTTCATTTTTGTAAACAGTTTGTTTTTAGCAGTAATTTAATGCTGGGCGTGTCATCGTGATTGACAGCTGTGATTGACAGTTTCTCAAAGCGCGGCGTCTGAGCTTCAGCAGGAGACTGAAGTAGACTGAAATGTTATTATTCGATTTCTGTGTTATTTTACCATGACAAAATGAGTTCAGCAGTAAACTATAGTTTCTGACATACATGTTCCTGGTGGAACACTGTTTATTCGCTAAGTTCAGGGCTTTTTTCGGGCTTTATTAGTTTGCTGATACACGCCTAGCCACCCAGATAGCAAAACACAGTTCCGGCTAGATTCTCGCCTGCCGGAGACTTATCTCTTAGAGCTCAGACTGACTAATGTTACCTCTGCTGGACCTACTCCGGATGCCTGGACTCACTACCCAATTCCAGCCCGAGTCAATCGAGCCAGATGCGGCGGCCGAGCGAGCAGGCGCTGCCGCATGCGAGCCGGAATCAGCCCGCGACTCCGCGAGTAAGTTATGTGTTGCGGCCTGGAGCTGGCGCGATTGAATATATAAAACCCTCATATTTGTTTACGTTATTACATCCATTTGTGTTTATATGACAGCAAACGCATGCTGAGAAGTTCGGGGGGCGTAGTTGATTTTACATAAAGCGTTTGGTTGGAAGCTCGACTCTGCTTATTTTCGCGGCTCCTCCTCTGGCTCCATCAGACAATCCTTCTGCGCATGTCTGGCTCCAATTTCAGCAGTCTTTTGCGACAGTTTGTGCCCGTCAAGCAGGCGTTTTGCCCTCAAGGCGTTCAATGGGAAAAAGGGCTGTCGCGTCGTCCATATTTTTTACAGTCATTGGTTTCCCCCCAATTCTTGGGTCCAAATAAACTGAAAATGACTGCTTTTAACCTCTCCCCCAACCTCCCGCTCGCCTGCAGGTACCCGTACTAGTGAATGCTGCTCTCTCACTAGCTATGTTTCCAACCAAAAATGCGAATAAAACTTTATGCGCAAAACTGGATTATTGCATAAAAGTTGTGCGAATGAAGCATCGTTTCCATCCAACGAGTCAAAGCGAACAAAATCGTCACTTCCTGATTAACTGGTGCCAAATATCAACAGTAAAAACTGCATTTGCTGCAGTAGGAGAAGCTGCATCAATCTTTTCTAAATGAATGCGCCTCAGAAGACAATCCTGACAAGCAGTGAGTGCGCAGTGGCGTTTGAAGGTGTCAGACGCGGAGCACAGGCGCTCTTGATTCTGGAGGTCATTAATAATATAATAACATTAATACTGAAATTTTAAGGTGTTTTATAATTACCAAAACAACATTTCAGATGTTTTATAATGTGCTCAGCCTGACGTTTTATCCATTCACACACATTTTAAGCATCACATGATCTCTTTTAACAAAATCACATGACCTTTTTTAATGCGCATGCTGGAGTTTATGCGGTAAAAGTGTTTCCATCTCAGTTTATGCGCATATTTTCTTATCGAATAAAAAGTTTATCCTACCCAGTTAGGCGCATACGTTTTTTATGCGCATTTTCAAAATTTATGCGCATCATGGTGTTTCCATCAACTGTTTTTTTTGCAAATGTGCATAAAATAGGTGGATTGAAACATAGCTACTGGCTGTAGGTGATCGCCGATGTTATTTTTAGTCAAAACTAATTTCACACGGGATGATTTGAATCGCAAAACAGTATGCCAAATATTTCACAGGCATCGGCGACTCATTGGCGATTCTCTCAGATTGCGTCTTTGATAGTTTACACTGTTATTGTTACTCGCATGAACGATTACTGATTCGCTTGTAAATTCAGCCATTTGTCTGTGATTTCTTAAAACCTGTCGTCGAGTCAAAATCGGGGCTAAAATCATGCATTCATTCTGAACTCGGCATAAGAAAAAGCGTCAAGAAGCTCAGGGCAATTCTGCAACCAGATCATGCATATTTTGAAGTCATATATCTTTGAGAATTTAATGTATTGATTTGTTTACAAATTGACTGTATAATTGGCATAATACATATTTACCTGACTATTAAATTGTTATGTTTGAACATATCATGGCAACTCTTTATTCCTATTTATTTTAAATAGATTTTGTTGTCTCCTCATTAGTGATGGACTTAAGTTCAGTTAAGATGAAGCATTGGGCACATTAGCTGTAGAAATCTGACTAACGCTTGATATTAGTTGCATGTACTTAGGTGGAAAAGGAGTCTTTCCGTCTAAGATAACAAAGTGTTGTACGGCTATCCTAGATAGGGTACATCACTCTTGATTAACTGTAATTGTCATTCTAATTAAGTGTACATGGGAAACTATGAATTGTGACTGGACCAAAATTAATATAGAAAAACAATAGTCGACAGTTATTATATTAATGGTCAAGATGTCTGATTAGAAAGGATATTGCTTTTATTTCAAGGGTGCACATCTAAGGGGACTAATCAACCTACTTTAGATCGAGCAAGCGGGAGCTGCCATTTAAGGTATTAGTCAATCTTACCTCTGACTGATAGTCAAGAGTGATCGATGTGTAACTGTGAACAACATAGAAACTTCAATGAATTAGTGTTGTGAATGAGTTAAAACTATAAAATAATGTTAATAATAATAATTCCATACATTTATATAGCGCATTTCTGGGCACTCAAAGCGCTTTACACAATGGGGGGAATCTCCTCATCCACCACCAGTGTACAGCATCCACCTGGATGACGCGACAGCAGCCATTTTGCGCCAGACCGCACACCACACACCAGCTGATTGGTGGAGAGGAGACAGTGATGAAGCCAATTGAATATGGGGATGGTAAGGAGGCCATGATGGACAGAGGCCAGTGGGAAGATTTGGCCAGGATGCCAGGGATGCCATACTCTTTTCGAAGGACATCCTGGGATTTTTAACGAGAACCACAGAGAGTCGGGACCTCGGTTTAACATTTCATCACTGAGCAGTATAGTGTTCCTGTCACTATACTGGGGCATTAGGATCCACACAGATCGCAGGTTGGGCGCCCCCTGCTGGCCTCACTAACACCACTTTCAGCAGCAACCTAGCTTTCCCATGTGGTCTCCCATCCAGGTACTGACCGGGTGCAGCCCTGCTTAGCTTCAGTGGGCGACCATGTGAGAGTTGCAGAGAGCTAGCTGCCGGCTAACACTTCAAACATTCATTTAAACTAGACATTGAAATAATCTTAATGTTTTATGATTGAGTCAGATAAAACTAGGATAAATATATTAATATTATAAACCACTTCATTGTCATGTTCACCAGCGAACAACCACCAGATGTCGCGGGTAAACATTCACACACAAACATTCACACTCATTGAACTACATATCTGCCATGTTATTGACTACAACACCCAGTCATGCCACACACACACAACCGGTTCCAGATCCACACTGATTGCACTCTCACAGCTGAAGCCACTCACACAATGATTATTTGGACTATTTATACCCCTTTGTTCCACACACATGTTGCCGAGTCTTGTTTATCTGTAAGGTGACATTACAACGCGTTATCCTAGTCTTGTTTTCCCGTGTTTTGATCTTAGCCTTGTTTATCCAGTTCTCCTGTTTAGCCGCCTGCCTTCTGACCTCTCGCCTGTGTTTGACAAGGATTCTGGACTGCCTGTATAGATGTGTTTGCACCTGTGTTGACCATAGTGGTGGGCAAAGCGAGGCTTCGTGAAACACTGAAACTATCGAAGCAAATGTGTTGAAGCTTCGAAACACCACTCTACGGTGACACCTAGTGGTCATTTTATTTGTATTTCACTGAAACAGCTTCAGCAAAGAACAGTTGAGCAAACTGAGGTATTAAACTCCACTTTGTAGCCTTAAATAATCAAATGGTTTAGTCGAGCGGTTAGAGTTTGTGACTACCATGTGGGAATAATGGGTTCGAATCCAGACTGACACAGTTGTTTTGAAACGCTTTAATACCAGTTGGTAATGCTTTGTTATTGTATCGTTTTGTTTCAACATTGCTCTGACATATGAATAAACACCTTGTAAATAAATTTGTATTGTTTTGTTCATAAAACAGGGTTGTTACTAGATCAGATACAGTTGTGGCCAGAAGTTAACAATAATTATCTATATTAATAATTAAATTTCAAATTGTATTTTATTAACGTCTATCCAAAACCTAAACCCATCACAGTACTGTAAAAATATGAATTATTGTTTTACAGTGTTACAAAAATGATGCTAAATTGATGGCATATCCGCAGCTGTATCCTATCTAGGCTACACCATAAACAGGAACATGATTAAAATACATAAAATCATGATTTTGGAGTATTTGTACTAGTCGAGATTCGAACCCAAAACAAATATGACATACAGTACCAATGTGCACATGCAGGGTCTACTAGGCCATACAAGACAGAGTCATAATAAAGATCATGCCAGTCAAATGCAGATTCTCCGGGTCTTGAAACGCCTCTGAAATGATCGATGCTTTGAATCGCTTTTGTCACGTGACCAAGTGTTTCAAAACATTTTAGTCACGTGACCTGGGTGTTTCGGATCATGCTTCGGTGCAGTGTTTCGAAACACTTGCGCTTTGGGATACTGTGTCGAAACGTCAGTTTCACGTCAGCCATCCCTAGTTGACCATCGCTTGCCTGACTTTGAATAAACCTGCATTTGGATCCTACCTTCTGTTGTCAGTGTCACTCCCCGTTGTTACATTCATATTCAAATTTGAGTCAGATATGAGTTAAATTAAAAGTAATTTAACATTGTTCACTGGAAAGACCGAACACGTAGTGAACCTTCATCCACCAGTAGACATTGTCGTTGGACTAATTGGCTAAACCTTTCAGTTTGTATGAACAGCATGATCACATGACAAACTGATTTTGTAAGATTTTTAATGACATGTAAAGAAAAAAAATATTCAAGATGATTTTAATAAGCCTGACGCCTGTTTCACACCGCAAGCGTCAGCGGCGCGTGAGCAGAGCGTGAGCAGCGCGTGTGTTTTCGGCGTCCATGTTAACAGATTAGAGCTTTCATACCGCACGCAGCAGCAGCGCGTCAGAGCAAAGCGTGAACGTCGCCAAAGCAGCAGTGCAGCGATAGTTTTAGCGCTGGGTCTATTTTTGACGCGCTGCTCACGCTCAATTAAAGTGACAGTGCATTGAGAATGACCAAAACACATTGAATGACAGTAAAAACTAACAATTTTACCCAATAAATGCGTTAATAATGTCAAATGGTTTATATATAGTCATTCAAATGAACTTAAAACGATTAAAAACGGCAACAAACATTTATTTAGGCCCAAACTACAAAACCAAATGTAAAACAATTTTAGTATCAGTTTTGCTTAAGTTGCACACTAGTGTTGTAGGAGAGGGGAAATGGAATATTTATGGGATTTGTAGTCCATAGCGAAGTGTATTGTGGGTAGTGTTGTTCGACACGCATGCTGGATTATGTGAGCTCGCTGTGTTCTGTGCAGCTAGCAGAGCAAGAAAGTTTTAATCGGCTTTGTTTTATGTTCACTCGAATTATTCCTACCGGGAGCTGTTTGCACTGTGAATCTGACAACACGAAAATAAGTAAAAGAATGGCATGCATTAATTACTTTTGTCCGTCTCATCATCTGCACGAGCATGAATTAACGAGCTGTTATTCTGCCGCTGGACATCACTGAAGCGGAGAAATTAACACTAGTTTGATCATGTATAAATATCATTATAACTATATTGTATAAATATGATTATAACTAGGTCTACAGCAACCTGATAATCAAAAAACAAATGACATGATATCACAGACGATTGTCTTCTGACTGTAGACAATTCTCATATAAGTTAGCTTTAGAAGCATACAGTACTATTTGATCTATAAAGTTTGTAAAATAAACATTTGCAGGTTAATGAAACAGCATAGGAGGGGCCTTGGTACAGATGAAAAGTTTAAAAAGTGTATTTGTATATAGAGGGGTAACTAGATAGAATAGACAGAGATAGGTTGATCTCAGCAGCAGCTGCCGAAGAGCTGCGCGCTGCAGACGCAGCTGGTGTGAAAGGCAAACGCCTGCGTGCTGCTACTGCTCGACATACGCGCTGCTCACGCTCTGCTCACGCGCCGCTGACGCTTGCGGTGTGAAACAGGCGTAAAGTGGAGGTATGATGTTATGAGCATATGACTCAGTATTTTGGAAAAAAAAAAAAAAAACTGTTCACTTGAGAGGTAATTCAAATGCATTAATGGTCTGAACTCATTATTTGAAGACCAGGCAGCTAAACATTTGGCCACACTGGGAGACTATATTTTCTATATTAGGCTATTGTATTTAGCCGTTTGCTTAGCATAATGCAAATGCCAGTGTCTATTGATGTCACTCGTCCTTTCTTCATATTTCTGTGTGCCATAATTGCTGCCTACGTAGAGTAGTCTCTTATTCCAGTCCTGCATTTCCATTTAATATTTGTTCAGTGTGCTTTATATAACCTTAGAACTCTAAGTTCAGGAAAGGTACAAGAAAAAATTGTACAAAAGGTCAGATTTTACATTTAAATGAATGAATCATTTGCCAAATGCTTTTATGCTAATTGACTTACAAAAGCAGCAAAAGAACAACACGCAGTAAATAATATGAGAGAGATGTTATTCTGAGGCCCTAGTTTTAAATTTTTTTTGTGATTTTTTTTTGGCAATAAAAATGACAGATTTTGTGGCAGTAACTCCCAGAAATTTGTGGACAATTTTACGATTAAAAATGTATATTAATGTAAAAAAAATTATATGTATTTACCATATTAGGTAGCCTACCATGTTAGGTGTCCAATCTGAAACAATCACATAAATCATAAAAATAAAGGTCTTTATTTTGGTCTCTTTGTCAAGAGAAGATTTGAAACAGTAGGGATTCAGCCAAAGGAAGGTTGTATAACTTTTATTTTTGTCCACAATCTTACTTTCTCTCAGATTTCACTCCCCGGAGCATCTGACATAGTCACACATAGGACATGTGTCAGGGCTTCCCCTACCGTAATACACCTAAAACACGGATTGCCATAAAACTCAAGGGAAAGAGTTAAACGAAATAATTTAGCATTTTGACGCACATCATAAAACCACCCACACATGTAAAGCACAAATAATGTCTTTCGATACGGTCACGGACTTTAAACTTTCAGCCATGCAGCCCTAGGGCTTCTGGTAAATTCTGTGATTCTATTACAAAATTGTCACATTTAAGATCAGATTTTTATACAAATCAGCAATCTTCACTGCCTGTTAGATACAGTATACAATATGAAGTGGGTCTCAAATTGGACAAGAAGCACTGCATTAAATTCTTTTTACCCCCGCCATTTCCTTAAAATATGACAGTTTATTTTACCTTTTTTTTTTCAATGGAATTTTCTGCACTAGCCTGTTGGCTTTATAAACTGATACCTCCAGATCGCAGAGAAACTCGCGCTTTCCGCTTTAAGCTTCTGTGTTCTACTTCGCTGGCATTTAACCAATAGCGTCTCTCCAACAAAGTAATGTCATGCCACACACATTGCTGTTTCTGTGCGAAGTCAAGAAAAAGGTCTAACTCTGTGCCACCGCATAACTCTAGATGTGTTAAAAAATAATGAGAATGTATATATATATATATGTATATATATATATATATATATATATATATATATATATATATATATATATATATATATATATATATATATATATATATATATATATATATATATATATATATATATATATATATATATATATATATATATATATATATATATATATATATATATATATATATATAGTATACAGGAATAGGTTCCGGAACAGGGATTAAAATTGTTACAACATTGTTGTAAACAGAAATTGGTGAAAAAAAATAAACAGGGGCGCTAATAATTCAGGGGGGCTAATAATTCTGACTTCAACTGTATGTAAATATATATATATATATATGTATGTATGTATGTATGTATGTATGTATTTTTTTTCCCAATGTCTGTTTAACGAAGAGAAGATTTTTTTAAACACATTTTTAAACAAAATAGTTTTAATAACGCATTTCTAAAAACCGATTTATTTTTATCTTTGCCATGATGACAGTAAGGACTATTTGACTAGATATTTTTCAAGACACTTCTAAACAGTAGGGCCATTTAAGTGACATATAAAGGCTTAACTAGGTTAATTAGGTTAACTAGGCAGGTTAGGGTAATTAGGCAAGTTGTTGTATAACGATGGTTTGTTCTGTAGACAATCGAAAAAAGTATAGCTTAAAGGGGCTAATAATTTTGACCTTAAAACGGTTTTTAAAAAATTAAAAACTGCTTTTATTCAAGCCGAAATAAAACAAATAAGACTTTCTTTAGAAGAAAAAATATTATCAGACATACTTTGAAAATGTCCTTGCTCTGTTAAACTTATTTGGGAAATATTTAAATAAGAAAAGAAAATTCAAAGGGGGGCTAATAATTCTGACTTCAACTGTGTGTATATATATATATATATATATATATATATATATATATATATATATATATATATATATATATATATATATATATATGCCTATTATCCCATTATACTCTGTGATATATCCTGGTTCGAATCGTATTGCTTTCGCACTACAATTGATCCGCTCCAGAGTTCATTTCAATCGATCCAAGACCACCTCATTCAGGCGATCTCGGGCCGATTGATTTGAAGCGGATGCGAGCTTGATTGCTGAATTCACATATGCCAAACGAATCGTGCTAACTGGGGAGACACGCCAGGTTCCAAAACAAAAGTCTAGGTGTAAAAGCACCCTGAAACTGCATGATCAGGCCAGATTTCCGATCACGTTATTGGATCTGGACATCCCTAATTAAAGCATTCATTAATTTTGTTATCGTTATGAAATGAAAATATGCATATGTTCACACTGCAGTAACTAATGTGAATAAATAAAATGTTGATCTTAAAATTGCATTTCTAAATGTTGAATTTACATGAATGAAGTTTAATGTTGATTGTACCTCAATATGCTATCCTAAAGTCTAATATATTATGAAATTGTACAGTTCAGCTAACAACAATGCATGCAAAATGGAATAAGAGAAATATTTTCACTACTGATTTAGTGGTTTCATACTTTTGGTTTCAACTTAATAATTTTGAACTTGGTTTCAAGTTAATAATGTAACTGCTTGAAAAGCTGCAGTTTCCAATGGGTTAATAGCTGCATTAATGAGTTCATCAACATCAACAGCTTCTTAACAGCAGTGGTCATAGCAGTAACAATAATTATATTGAGAATTATTATTGGAAAAGCTAACAAACTGTCATGACAACATAAAAACTGCATTCCTGCAAAAACAAAATACTGTTTGCACCATGCACTGTATGTGAGTCATGGATTTGTATATGTGACATTAGGTAGTGTGTGCCCATTTTCTTTTATTGTATGTGTGTGTGTCATCTAAACCCCCTTTACTGCCCGCAGTCACGTGGTTTTAAAATTGGGATTGAGGGCCTGTTGCCACGGCGATAAGCCAGGCAGTAATATCACTAAGCGCTACAGGGATTATTGTGTGGACAGATGGGTGAGAAAGAGCGTCACTTCCTAAGAGACGAGCAGAGATCATGGCAAACTCCGCCTACATGCTATGTCAAGAATATTAGCATCACCACCTGCAGCCGCATACATCATCTGATCTCCCACAGTGAGAGTAAATGTCACTGTAATCACCTTTGATTATTTATGAACATAATCATTCATCTGAAATACTGAAAAAAGCAGAATTACTCAATAAACACTACATTGTATAATAACCAACATTATGATGTGCTTTTTAAAGCATTCTTCTCTCTCATAAGTTTACAATGCTTCCAGTAAGTATTGATAGTGCTTCACTTTTTCCACTTTTTTATGTTACAGCCTTATTCCAAAATAGATTAAATTAATTTATTTTCTTAAAATTTTAAACACAAAACCCCATAATGACAATGTGAAAAAAGAGTTTTTGAAAATGTTGCAAATTTATTAAAAATAAAAAACCTGAAAAATCACATGTACAGAAGTATTGACAGCCGTACATTTCTAAACTGAGCTCAGGTACATAAGGTTTCTACTGATCATTCTTGAGATGTTTCAGCAGCTTGATTGGAGTTCACCTGTGGTAAATTCAGTTGATTGGACATGATTTGAAAAGGTCATACTCCTGTCTATATAAGCTCCCAGGGTTGACAGTGCATGTCAAAGCACAAACCAAGCATGAAGACAAAAGAATTGTCTGTAGACCTCCGAGATAGGATTGTCTTGAGGCACAAGGCTGGGGAAGGTTACAGAAAAAAAATCTGCTGCTCTGAAAGTTCTAATGAGGACAGTGGCCTCCATCATCATAAGTCAAAGAAGTTTAATACCACTAGGACTCTTCCTAGAGCTGGCCGGCCATCTAAGCTGATGGTAGAGTGGCCAGACCTGGCAGAGACTGTCAAAAGGGCATGTGCAGGATAAATTTTTTGAATAGGGGGGGGGGGGGGTGGTGGGGGGGGGGTTTGTTGTCGCGTGCGTACTGAAGAGCGGTGTTGTCGCGCATGTTCTGATCAGTGGTGTTGTCACGCGCGTACTATAAGGGGAAGGGAGGCGCGCGTACTCAAGAGCGGTGTTGTCGTGCGCCTACTGAAGGACGATAGGAGGGGGGGTGTCACAGGGGCACCTTTGACCATTTTGGAAGGGCACTTTCTATCCAAGACTAAAAAGGGCATGTGCACTACACAGGTTGAGCCCTATGTGTGCACGTGCCTGGCCCAGAAAGAAAGCCACTCCCTGCCTGAAATTTGCCAAAAGGTATCTAAGGGATTTTCAGACCAAACAAAATTCTCTGGTCTGATGAGACTAAAATTGAACACTTTGGAGTGAATGCCAGGCGTTACGTGTGGAGAAAATCAGACACCGTCAAAAGGCTAATACCATCCCTACAGTGAAGCATGGTGGTGGCAGCATCATACTGTGGGGATGTTTTTCAGCAGCAAGAACTGCAAGACTGGACAGGATAGAGGGAATGATGAATGCAGCAATAGACAGAGACATCCTAAATGAAAACCTGGTGCTTTTGAACTCAGACTGGGGCGACGGTTCATCTTCCAGCAGGACGATGACCCAAAGCACACCACCAAAATATCAATGGATTGGCTTTACAACAACTTAGCGAATGTCCTTGAGTGGCCCAGCCAGAGCCCAGACCTAAATCCTATAGAACATCTCTAGAGAGATTTGAAAATGGCTGTACACCGACGCCTCCAAACCAACCTGATAGAGCTTGAGAGGTACTTCAAAGAGGAATGAGCAGGAATTCCCAAAGACAGGTGTGCCAAGCTTGTGGCATCATATTCAAAAAGACTTGAGGCTGTAATTGCTGCCAAAGGTGCATCAACAAAGTATTGAGCAAAGGCTGTGAATACTTATGTACATGTGATGTTTCAGCTTTTTTATTTTTAATAAATTTGCAACAATTTCAAAAAAATCTTTTTTTCTTATTGTCATTATGGGTTATTGTTTATAGAATTTGAGGAAATAAATGAATTTAATCCATTTTGGAATAAGGCTGTAGCTTAAAAATTGAAAAAGTGAAGCGCTATGAATACTTTCCGCATGCACTGAAATGCAATAAATTAATGACTGAGAAAAATGTAAAAATATGTTCCTGAAATTGTGTTTGCTTTTATATCTATACTTTCCCTACTATTCTTATGTGTTAGAGTAACTTGAACTCTCATTCCAATTGCTTCTATTGTTCTTCTCTTCTTCCCAGCTGGGAATCAAAACTGGGGGCCTTCTTTTTGAGGCGATGTTGTTAACCACTGAACCATTGTGGCGCCCGAAAGCAAACACATGTATCAATATATCGGATCCGTGTCATTAATGTTAATAATATAAACCCGATTACTAAAAGAAAGCCAATAATGACATTCTTCTAAAGAAAAAAACATTGATTTTCTGGCTGTTTCGCTCTAAACTGTGATATAGTATCCTAACCCCTGTTTCATAACACATATCACAAAAGAAATGTTCTCTAGAGACAACAAAGAGAGTGATGAATGATAGTAAACGGCATAAATTATGAGAACGAGAATCATCAAATCATACATGATTAAAATTTGGTGGCAAGCATAAAACTACAATTAGAGGAACATTAAGAGGAGACAAGAAAGACTACACAGCCGCAGAATGGATTTTAATGGCTCTGTTCCAAAACCAGATATGCCTCACTGCCTTCTGCCATAGACAGCTGTCTAACTTAACTAAAATAGGACCTCATACGAGACAGATATGGAAAAAAAATGTAGGTAACTGTATGTCATACATATGGTCTTCATTTATGATCGTTTCATCTGCTTTCTCTGTCATTTTATCCTGTTTTAAACCATTCATTGTTTTCTCTATAAGGATGCAATTTGATGCTGCTTTTTTATTTTTTATATTTTAAATTGCTTTGTCTTACAATGCACCTTGGAGTAAAATTGAAATGAGATTTACCATAGTCTTTTCACTCTATTGTCAAACCAGAGCTAAATATCTAACATTAAACAAAAGGAGGGCAGAGTTTGATTTTGTCCTCGAGGTGGTTTGCTGTTGGTGAATTTTAAGTGAATGACAGGTGGAACCCACCCTTCTGGATGGGTACTTTTTTTGATTAAATAGATATTTAATCCTATAGATACATTGTACTATACACTTTAGTATTCTATAGTAGTACAGTGCATCCATTCATAGCGCTTCAATTTTTCCAGTTTTTAAGCTACAGCTTTATTCCAAAATGGACTAAATTCATTCCTTAAAATCCTTCACACAATACCCCATAATGACAATGTGAAAAAAGATTTTTTGAAATTGCAAATTTATTACAAATAAAAAAAATCTGAAACATCACATGTACAGAAGTGTCACATTTCAGGATTGAAACAGGAACAAAAACGGGTGTAGAATCCAAGTGCAGATCTTTAATGTGAAAGTGCAGCAACAGTGACAAAATCCAAAAATCAAAGTAACAAATTAACAAAATAAACAAACAAACGAGCAACTCAAATGGATTAAACTTGAACTAGACTTTAACACTAAGACAAGATACAAGAGCAAGATCAAGCTCAAGCTCAAGCTCAAGCTCAAGCTCAAGCTCAAGCTCAAGCTCAAGCTCAAGAACAACATACCAACAAGGACAACGACCAACTGACAAACAGAGGATGAATGACTGAATATAAAGTCCAGGTAATCAATGGAGAACGGAGACAGCTGTGATTGTAAATCAGTGTAGATGACAGACCGGGTGTGTGCGCGAAAGAATGTATGGAAATGTAGTTCTAAAGCCACTGTAGTCCGCTGGGGGTTGCTGGTGAACTACAGTGGCATCTGGTGGACAAACACAGTTATGACACAGAAGTATTTACAGCCTTTGCTCAATACGTTGTTGATGCACCTTTGGCAGCAATTAAAGCCTCAAGTCTTTTTAAATATGATGCCACAAGCTTGGCACACCTGTCTTTGGGAATTTTTGCCCATTTCTCATGGCAGTACCTCTCAAATTGTATCAGGTTGAATGGAAAGCGAAGGTGTACAGCCATTTTCAGATCTCTCCAGAGATGTTCAACAGGATTTAGGTCTGGGCTCTGGCTGGGCCACTCAAAGACATTCACAGAGTTGTTGTAAAGCCACTCTATTGATATTTTGGTGGTGTGCTTTGAGTCATTGCCCTGCTGGAAGATGAACCGTCACCCCAGTCTAAGGTCAAGAGCACTCTGAAGCAGGTTTTCATTCAGGATGTCTCTGTACATTGCTGCATTCATCTTTCCCTCTATCCTGACTAGTCTTCCAGTTCCTGCTGCTGAAAAACATCCCCACAGTATGATGCTGCTACCACCATGGTTCACTGTAAGGATGGTATTAGCCTTTTGATAAGCGGTGCCTGATTTTCTCCAAATGTAACGTTTAGTCTTATCTGACCAGAGATTTTGTTTTTTATGGTCTGAGAGTCCTTCAGATGCCTGTTGGCAAATTTTAGGCAGGGAGTGGCTTCCGTCTGGCCACTCTACCATGCAGGCCTGATTGATGGATTGCTGCACAGATGGTTGTCCTTCTGTAAGGTTTTCCTCTCTCCATAGAAGAACGCTGAGGCTCAGACCGAGTGACAATCAGGTTATTGATCACCTCCCTGGCTAAGGCCCTTCTCCCCCGATCACTCAGCTTAGATGGCCAGCTAGCTCTAGGAAGAGTCCTGGTGATTCCAAACATCTTCCACTTACGGATGATGGAGGCCACTGTGCTCAATGAAACTTTCAGAGCAGCAGAATGTTTCGCTAACCTTCCCCAGCCTTGTGCCTTGAGACAATCCTGTCTCAGAGGTCTACAGGCCACTCCTTTTTCTTCAAGCTTGGTTTGATTTGACATGCACTGTCAACCCTGAGTCCTTATTTATTCAGGTGTATGCCTTTTCAAATCATGTCCAATCAACTGAATGAACTCCAGTTAAGCTGCTGAAACATCTGAAGAATGATCAGTGGAAACAGAATGTACCTGAGCTCAATTTAGAGCTTCACGAAAGTGAATACTTCTGTATATGAAAATGCTCAGGTTTTTGTTTTTAATAAATTTGCAACAATTTCAAAAAATATTTTTCACATTGTCATAATGGGGTGTTGTGTGATCCAATGATCCATTTGCAGTATGTTTATTAAACACAGTTTAATAACAAGTACACAGTATGCACTAGTGTGCGAACTCACATCAAATGTAGTAATACTGGGTCGATAGGCTGGCGGCTGGCAATCAAGGATTGTGAAAGCAGGGATGGGTCAGGGGCAGGCGGCGTGGATCAAAGTCGATATGCAAGGCATGGTTCAAGGCAGGCGGCAGGCAAGGCAAGTTCAAGGGACAGTCCGGGATATAACGAGGAGATCAGGCAAGGATAAGGCACGCACAGAAATGTCAGCAAGGTAGAACAAGACTTCGCACTGGAGTGAGTGTTTGGACTGCTTATATGTGTGTGTGTGGGTGATCAGTGTGATGTGCATCAGAAGTGTTGCAATCAGTGTCTGAGGATGATGTAATGCTAATAGTCCTGTGAGGATGACCTCTGCTGGCCAGCGAGGGGAATGACTGGGACCGAGTCGGTGACAAATAGATTCATTTGATTAATTTTGGAATAAGGCTGTAGCAAAAAAATGTGGAAAATTCAAGCACAATACTTTCCGTATGCACTGAATATATATATATATATATATATATATATATATATATATATATATATATATATATATATATATATATATATATATATATATATGTATGTGTATATATATATATATATATACACACACACACACACACATACATATATATATATATATATATATATATATATATATATATATATATATATATGTATGTGTGTGTGTGTGTATATATATATATATATATATATATATATATATATATATATATATATATATATATATATATATATATATATATATATATATATATATACATATATTAATATTTCAATTAAAAATAGGAAATCAATGAGATGAGGGGTGATTAAACTGGTACTGTAAATGCCAATCAAGTGTACATGCACCAGCCACTTGTGCCTCACACACACTACACTTCCCCCACTCTGGCAGCTTGGCAGAAACACTAACGCACGACACTGCGCTGTGGCCATGTTTGGCCTGCAACCCTGCCAACACATGCAGAGCAGAACCACAGCGTGCAGGGGGTATGCCAAGACCCCGGTCACATCCACGTCACCATCTACAAAGCCCTCAGCCTCAATATAGTCACAGTGACAGTGGTAGCAGAAAGGACACACAGGCTCTCCTGACAAGAGTAACCCCCAGTCTAACACACACACACACACGATTATGTAATCCTGCCACATGCAGCCTGCACTTTTTAAGCCGGTCTTGACTCCTGGCTTGGTTCAGTATTCTGTATTCTACTGACAGTATTTACTTACATTGTCCAACAATGAATACTTTATCCCAGAAAGGCTGAGATTTATTCATAATGGAGAACAATATGCTTTGGAACCAAAGTATATTAAGATCTTACTATAAACATGGTGAGAAAGTGACATGACTAAAAACTCTATATTCATTTGTGAGTTGTTGTAGAGTGTAGAGTGTACTATATGGCAGTGTTTCTCAACTGGTGGGTCTCGACCTAAAAGTGGGTCGCGGGAACATTTTCAGTGAGTCGCGGAGTGTGTGGTCAAAAAAAAAAACAAAACAACAAAAGTAAATTTTTTTCAACCCAAGCTCATTCTGGAAACGTAGCCCCGCGGACGTTTCTGGAGACCTCGATTTACGTGGCCAGAGGTACGTAAAGGCCGCGTTTGGTTTTTTCGAGCGAACGCTGCGGGGCGGTGTGGCGCCGCTCCGCCCCTCCTCTTCGCGCTTGCCGGCCGACGGCTCGCCTCAGAGTGGAGGGCTTTCCCGATGCAATCAGTTTGTCCGCTTAGCTCACAGCGTTGCGTCGGCGGAACGGAGGCCCCGGAGGAGGAGCTGAAGCCGGCCGTGGTGGACGACGACCGGGATCGAATCCGGGGAACAGCGGTTCCGAAAATCAGGTAAGACGAAAAATGGAATCCGAAAAATAAGGGCGAGAACGCGGCGGGATCCGAAAACGCGGTCGAAATCGAAGACGAGGGCTTTTGTTTTTTTTTTTTTTATTTCGCGGCTTTTCGCACGAGAACGGCGCGGGCGAAAACGCCGCGGGTGCGAACGCCGCGCGCTCCCGAGAGGCGCCCGAGACGCGAAAAAGCGCGCACAGCGGCCTCTCGCGGATCCACGAAAACAAAAAACGCTCGAATACGTACCTCCCGAGATGTAAATCGCGGTCCGCAGAAACGTCCACGGGGCTACGTTTCCACAATGAGCCCGGGTTGAATTTTTTACTTATTTTGCTTATACCTGACTTTTATTTTGAAATGCGTGCGCGACAACCCTACCGTTTGACATGTGAAATTTCATTTAATTATAGCAACAAATATGTCGAAGCGCAAGTACGACCCCGAATATGGAAAGTATGGAGATATATATTGACGACACAAAAGACTTAAAGCTTCAGTGTCATATGTAGTGAGGTGCTCTCATAGAGCATGAAATCTTCTAAATTAAAACAACATTTAGAAACCAGAAAACATGTTTTATTAGCAGTTTATTATTAACAGTGTTTGTCGTTTTTACTTTGTAATATTTCTATAATTTGATCCATTTTGTTAAATCACAGCAAAAACTAATCTTGGTGATGTTCTTATGATGTATCTGTCACTACTTGTTTATGTTAACAAATAAATACAAATGAAGTATAATTTCTAAAATTGTATTATAGTTCCTAAAAATTTGGGTCGCGGCTTGACGACCATGTAAAAATGTGGGTCCCATAGCCAAACCAGTTGAGAACCTCTGCTATATGGTATGGAAGTATGCGATTTTGGACACAGCCCTGGTCTAGCAAAAGTATACTTTGTAGATTTCACTTTTTGACTTTGTAGACGTCTGACAGAAATAAAATCAAGCAGGTTAGTAATAAATGATTCATGGAGTTAATTATGATCTTCTTCTGAGATTGTGAGAACCCAAGAAGAACCCAGAAGTTGTAGAACCCAAATAAAATAAAAGAGAATATTCATTATGAAAGAAACAAAAATAAACATAAACCACCGTGTTAGGAAAAACAGAACTAATAGCACACTTGTTATTAGTGCTTAAAGGAGGAGCAGGAACTAAATGTGGAAAGGTATAATGGGGAATGGACCAACAAAGGACAGAGATGAAGAACAAATAAAGAAGGAAATTGTCACATTGGAGACGTTGGCAAAGGAGCTGAGGATCCAGGTTTATTGAGAATGGTCAGGCAAGTAACGGTCAACACAAGGGCAAACAGAGGTACACAGGACATCCAGAGTCATGGTTGAATAACAGACGAATGGTCAATACAAGCAGGCAGCAGGCAACGTAAACAAACAAACAAACAAAGATCGGTACACGGCAGGACAAGGCAAGGTAAACGTGTCATAATGTTTAGACAGATAAACAAGACTCAGCCCTAAGATGTGTGTGTTGCCTAAATAATCCATGTAATCAGTCTTTGACAATCCTCCGGCTGTGTGTATGCAATCAGTCAGAATTAGGAACCGGTGTGAGTGTGTCTGGTGCATGCAGGGCCGGCAGTGGCATGGGCAGTATAGGCAAATGCTAAGGGTGCTGTACATCCAGGGGGGCGCCAGAAATGAGCGCGGTTAAGTAGGTTTTGTTTTCGATATATCTGACACATTCAGTGATAGACGGCAATAACTCAAAAACCTCTTACCCTAAAAAGATCTAAAGTGTATTTCCTACAAAAAGACAAAGCTGCTTATGTTTCACAGCTTTTTCTCTTTTTTCTCGCTCAACATTTTTCTTCATTTTTCGCTCGACCACCGCTCCGGTTAAGCCCTCGCAATATGCATTTAGCCGGGAGAGCTCTCAGTAAGGGACCGTCGGAAAAGTGCTTCTTTTTTTCTGTCTTTTTTTTTTTTTTTGGCTCTGTTCTGCGTTTTTTTATTTCAAACACAACTAATTTTTCTTAAATGAGCACAAACAGTTACTAAAGTAGTCGAATGCTTTCATTATAGATCTGTGTATTCTTACATTAACACCTCTGTTATCGATCAAATCACAATGAGATTTATTTGCTGCTCTTCACTAAATACCTATAGTAACTTTAATCAATATGCAAATACAATTAAAAGTAAAATAGATTATATAGTCTTGTTTAATTTCTGTATAGGCCATTGATTTAAATAGGCTAAACTTTTTATTTTTATTGTCAATGTTTTCTAATGTTTGCGATCATTTGAAGCTATTTGTTGTCCCATATTTTTTACATTCCAACGCTAACAGATTGCTAATCAACAAATAGCTAATAGCTAAATAGTGCTATCTGTTAGTTTTAACGTCACCTAATGTTATGGAAGGGCATAGATGTTATAGAAATTAGTAATAGAAATGTAACTACCCCTATCATTCCTTCCTCAAGCAAATGTGTCAATATTAGATCTATTCAGCAATTACGTTAATTGCATTGACAAATTTATCTGACGTTTTCCAAGCTTGTAGTAGTCGATCAAATAGCTATTTAGTTTCATATGATTATACACTAGCAGTGGAATTTACTGAGATGTGACAGTGGCGCCACCTAAAATCTTGCCAAATTGGTTAGGGCCGGGCCTGGGTGCATGACTGGATCTTGTAGTCTAAATTGGTGGATTTGTAGTCGTTTAGCGATCTGCAACCCCTAAATCGCTGATAATCAAAACAAAAATCAGGCTGGCAACAAGGAAAGCAGGTGGGCAAAATAAACCATCAAATAGATTTCAAGAGATAACAAAACACTGATCTGCACAACTGCACCAAAAGACTCTCTGACAAGGACAAAACCAAAGCAGTGTCCAAGCTTTGCCACCAAAATAGGTAAGAACACAACCATGGTGGCAGAGCCCTGGCAACTTAATGTTTTATTTCCTAATGTTACAATTTAATGTTGCTATTTTGTCTGTGTCTGAAGTTTTTGTGTTTCATCATTAATGCTCAATCAACATTCAAATAATCACTTAATTGTCTTAAAAGGGCGGTGTACACTTTGCAGTTTCTGATGTTGTAAGAACTTATTTGGTCATATCTCGTATTGTGTGAGAGTAGTGTTTGAGTCAAGCCGAGTCGCTCAGAAGCTCTAGATCATTTTAAAATGATCTATCTGACCAATCAGGAGGATAAACGGACTGAACACTGTATGATATGTCATACATGACATAGCCATTAGGGATAATAAGTAATAAATAGATAATAAAGTGGACTAGGATTTATAATTCACACACATGACTAGGCGACCTGGTTTCCTAGAGCTGAAGAAGAACCTGTATGTAGCAAACATTCACAGCTGTATATTACTTAGCTTTTATGATATAGAGCAAGCAAGAGAGTGAAAGAAAGAGAGTGGTTTTAAGAGCAATATAAGCGATGACTTCCATTACCATGTCTTGGAATATCCCGGGATTACTTTGGAATTTACTAACTCATAAAACTGTCAGATATCACTGCATTCAATTGATTTTCGCATAATGCACTATGCATGTATGTTCCTCTTTAGAATTCTATAATACTGAGCAGTGTTTCTAAAGCAACCCAGGCTCTTTCTGAAAACATAGTCCAGCGGATGTTTCTAAAGACAGCCAAATACGGCCGGGGAGGTGCGTATTTTTGCAGTTTTTGTTTTCGGGAATCCACGAGAGGCCGCTATTGTCAGGATCCAGCCCTTACAGCCCTGTCACTCCTGTCTGTGTTTAATGTCTCTTTGTTTGTTTTGTGTATTAGCACATGGTTGTCTCTTTTGTTGTGTTGGCCATGTGCTCCTCTTGTCCTGCCTCCTTGTTTTCCTATGCCTTGCCCCGTTGTTTAGTCCTTGTTTGTCTAATTATGTTCACCTGTTCCTTGTGCTATCTACTCCCTTTATATTGAGTTCATTTTCCACTTGTCTTTGCCGGTTCGTCATACTATCTTTCGTGTGCTTGTCTAGCTTATCTTGTTTAGTGCATGATAGAGGTTTTTTTCCATATAGTCTAGTTTTGTTTCCTTTGTCTAATCTTGTACAAGTCTTTTTGATATTTATCTTGAATTAATTTATCCTTTTGATTTGGTTAATTTATTTATTTTATTTTTTTTTCCTGTTTTGTTTCTGTGTTTTGCTTTCTGTTTTATTTCTAGTTATAGCTTATTTCTTTAAGCCTTTTGTTTAAGTTTCAGTAGTTTCATTTAGTTCCTTATTTGCTTCATTTTGTTTTTTGAGCTCTTATTTCCCCTCTTAATTATTTCTCATATTTACTTAGTTCTAGTTTGTTTTTTGCTTGCTCTTCTTTTTAGTTTCCCCAGCCGTCTAGTCCTGTTGTGTTGCTTGTCTCACTTCCCTCCTGAGTCATCGCTGGTTGTGGATCCCCTTCCCTTGATGAGCGATCTGTTTGCCACCCTTGTCCCTAACCAGAGGTTCGGCTAGCTACCTTTTGACTGCTTGGCCTGAAATTTGGAATTCCCCTTTCCTGACCAGCCTGTGTTACCCTCTTAAGACACTTCCCTCTGTATCATCCTGAAGTCCTGAGTCTTCTCCCCTCACCAGCCTGTTCTCCTGAAATCGTCCTGCTTTATTGACTGTCCTCCTGCATAGCCTTGTTTACCTCCTGAAAATAAACCTTGTGTTCTCTTGTCAATTCTGCATTTGGGTCCTCCTTGCCATCCGTGACAGCTATGTGTGCTTTTCCATATCTCAAATTTTTCTCGCGAGTGCTGTTCGCGCTCACTGTTCTCACGTAAACACACCACAGGCTGCTGTCGACCAACCGTCTGTCTGACTGACTGAATTACCGACTGGCCAGCCGACCAATCGACTGACCCATCCTCCTCCTTCCCTAAACCCAACCAATTTTATCGATTGACAAAAATCCACACAGATTCATCCACTTAATCTGTGTTAATCTGTGTTGGGAAGCTAATATGCTACTTCAAACTATTTATGCTACATCATGTTTCTTTGTTGGATTATTGTATATATTTTGATTGATGGTGCAATTTAGAGTCAATTCTAGAAACAACAGTTTGACAGTGAATGTATTCATATATTTGAAGATTGTTATTTTGTTGTAATCTGAATGGATATGTTTGACTGTTGTTAGTTAACTGGTAAACTTGTAATATTTTAATGATTTTTAATTTGCCCTATTTTATGTTCCAGACCACACACACACCCACTCACCTCCCCTCTGTACCTATACCAACAATGGGTAACCTGTACTAATATACCCACTCATTAAAGCTATTTTTGGATGAAACTCTCCGAGCCCTTTACTCTCTTACCTGAGTCTCCAGGTTTCAAGGACTATCAGAACAATCCAGAGGTTTCACCTCTACAGTCATGTATAGGGTATATGCCGAGCTAGAGTTTTTCCCATACAGATAAACTTCCGGTGACCTGTTTTTGTGAACTTTTTTCCATTGTATACATTTTTTACAGCATTGATGTTGTAATGTCATTAAAATACATTCAGTTAAATAAACTTTGGCATTCATTTAGTTGCTCAAGAGTAAAACGAGACCAAAAGCCGTTTACTCTCATGCGCCCTTCAGAATTGGCAGGCTAGCGCAGAAGCTCCATTCAATATACTAGGGTAAAATAAATGCTCATATTATAAAGACATGGCGGGGGGAAATGTAATTTAATACAGTGCTTCTTGTACATTCTGAGACCTACTTTATATCAGATATCACTCAGCCAGTGGATATCGCTGATTTTTAAAGAAAACAGACCTTAAACGTGCCGGTTTTTGCACTGGCATACAGTTCGCCGGAAGCGCTTAACCCAGGTTACTGGCAAATTAAGTGTCCTATTAGCATGCATCGCATATACCCTATTAACAAGTATTTAAGGTAGCCGTTATTCACACATTAACTACAACATGAGTTCAAGTTAGTTCATGATAAGCGCATGCATTAACACATCATTAATTCATAATAAAGTAATGTTTAGTTTACATATTAACACATCATTATTCATGTACTGTTATTGTAAGTGTTACCGATGTATCTAAACCAGGGGTGCTCAACCCTGTTGCTGGAGATCGACCTTCTTGCAGATTTCAGTTGCAACCCAAATCAAACACACCTGCCTGTAATTATCAAGTGCTGTTCAAGTCCTAATTAATTGGTTCAGCTGTGTTTGATCAGGGTTGAAGCTGAAATCTGCCGGAAGGTCCATCGCCAGAAACAGGGTTGAGCAGCCATGATCTAAACAATAACTATTAAAACAACAAAATTAAAACAACTTTTATATCTTAGTACAGAGAGGCCAAAGACACTCATTTGGGTCCATTTAAAGATTGTATTTTAAATGTATCTTTACTTTATACTGTCTTTTTTAAACAAATATTTTATAATCTGCAAGTATCTTACTATTGCTTTTCAGCACAATTAACCAAGCTTCTTGTTTAAAACCATACAAAAACATCTGAGTATCTGCACAGACCACCTTTTTTAGATGTCAGTATCATTTAACATTGCCTATATTGGACAGAAAGAATAATTAACGTGACTTTTGTGAGCACGCAAGCACAACCATAAAGCCAAACATATAATCACAGATGGATTCAGCTTCAACTCTTGTTATGATTATCATCTTGCTGCACTGTTAAAAAGTTCCAGAGTTATCTATGTACAGATTTATTGTTGAACTAATGTAGTGACAAGTGGTTTGGGAAATGTGCATGAAAACTTTCCATGACGACAGACAATGACCGTGACATTTATTGCTGTTCGTTCAAAGTTTACAACAATGTATCCTGACTACCCTCATAAGCTAGGGAAAAATGCATTGTTTGTACAGTTGAACTGTTTCTTTTCATTCACAGTGTTTACTGTAGACTCATCATGTGGATCAGGTGGAAGGTAATGAGTGCAGCAATTCATGTTTTCTCAATTTAATCTGCTATTTATAGCCTCACAACCCGAGGAGCAGAAACACATTGGCCTTCTGGTTCTTTCTAATGCCGAGTTCATACTGCATGATTTTAGCCCCGATTTTTAATCGCCGACAGGCTTTGAGAAATCGTCGACTAATGCCTGAAATCACAGGCAAATTGGTGCCCGTGCACGTGAATGACAATCGCACAGTGTGAACTATCAAAGATGCGACCTGAGAGAATCGCAGATGAGTCGTCGATGCCTGTGAGATATTTGGCCTGCTAACTATTGGGAGCTGTCGGCGATTCAAGTCATGCCGTGTGAAATGAGTTTTGACTGAAAATAACATTGGCGATCGCCTACAGCCAATGAGAGAGCAGCATTCACTTGTGTGTGTGTACCTGCAGGCCAGCGGGAGGCGGGGGGAGAAGTTAAAAGCGCTCATTTTCAGTTTATTTGGATCAAAGAAATGGATGAAAAACGAATGGAGGTTTGACAGGAGCACCCGTGTCTGTTTGACGTTTCATGCAGAAAGTTAAAAAGGAAAGTTGAGGAGAAATTGCTATTTCCCTTCAAACCCAGGTGAGCAAATATGTACATTTTCTACCCCATTAAAGGCTTCTTTCTCGTTATGTAGTTAATAACAAAAGATATACTATGTGTTTTTGGCCGTTCCATCTTGCAGTGTAAACAAAGCAGCGACAAAACCCTAGCCCAGATAGTCAGGCAGTGTGAAAACATCTGTGACACGACTACTTTGAAAATCATGCAGTCTGAACTCGGAACAAGAATCACTCTGTTTTCTTGAACTGTTTAACTTGTGAACTTCAGGGGCCTCATGTACGAAGACTTGCGTGGAAATCTTACTAAAACATTGCGTACGCACAAAGCTGTAAATGTGCGTACGCAGAAAAAAATTCAGATGTATGAAACACTGCGTTCGCCGAATCACACGCATATTCTTTGTACATCCGAATGAACGTGAAACTGAGCGCAACATGCATGAGCGCAAAACCCCTCCCTGCCTCCTCCCCCGTATGAATATGCTAATGACTCTACTTTGGCAAAACCAAACGAAAAAGCAACGGCAAAAGCAAGCAAAAAGAGAAACTTTGAACAGAATGTAATTTGGAGGTGCTGCTTTCGGAGAAAGACCAGAGAAAAATGGTGTCATTTGCAAGTTTGTCCTCCGGAATTAACAACAAAAGAAAAAAATAGAGTGGGGAGAGTTTAGCTGATGCGGTTAACACAGTTGGGTCTGAACATCGCACTGTGTAGATTTAAAAAATAAATTGTGCGATGTAAATGTGTAAAATGTTGTAGTACCCTTAACACTCTCAGTGGTGCAGCTGGTAGAACGCATGTCAACATGTTTTGACACATTCAAGCATAAACTCGGTTCGAATTCAGCGTCTGATGAACTCATTCTTCTTTTTTTCCCAGCTACATATCAGATTTTGCCTACTATTTATCACGAGAAAGACAAGTAAGAATCATTAATAAGTTTGTGCATCATATTTTATTTGCACATTTATTGAATGGAAATGTTTCTGATTCACGCATGCAAATTCATCTACAGATGGTGTCTTTATAGCAATGTGTGTGCAGTAGATAGCTCAGATTACATTGGGAAAAACGGCGACCGCTGCAAATTGCGCTTTAATGTTTGGCTGGTCAACTGTATGGTATGGAAACCTTATATACCTGCTAGATGAACCTGTCTCATACAGCTGCCATTGCAAGCCTCAAAGACACTTTGTAGAGTGCAATTTAACACAACTGCCTCTAGGAGTCGCCAATGGAAATAAAACAGACACGCACAAAAAATGTGTGTGCCATGAAGCTGGCGTGGAGCTGCGCACATTCCCACGTTCATTTAGTAAATCCAAATGTGAGCGATTCTGTGTGAAACCTGGCGTACGCAAAGTTTTTGCGCATACGTAGCGTTGATACATGAGGCCCCTGGTCTGAAGAACTTTCTGATTGATTATATATCTGTCATACCCACGGCTCGTTCCTGCAGCTTCTCTCCCTCACCAACCCCCTCTCACCAATCCCGTGAACAATCACCAGCATGGTAATCACCTGCACCCACAATCACCGTACACTATAAGAACCCACCTTATCCTCTCACTCATCGGCCGGTATCGAAGTCAGATGGTTCACTTCACCTTCGCTCCTTCTTCAACTTCTTTTCTTCCATGGATGTCTGCATTTCACCTTTGGATGCATAAACAACTGAATAAGGCAAGGGACTAAGCTATTCTGGTGTTTACCTGGAGATCTGTTGTTAACCTGATGAACTGTGTGTAAGATCACTCACTTTCTGATGTTCCCCAGTACAAATTATGTGTGAAATCGCTCACCCTCATAGGTTTACCTTGTGAACGGTTGATAAGATTGCTGTAACCGTGACAATATCTTAATGTGACAGTATTTCAGTTGTTTTAAAGCGGTGGTCAACTACAATATCATATTTTAAACTTTAGTTGATGTGTAATGTTGTGTGAACATAAACGATTTCTCTGAATGTAAGACGCTCAATAGTGATGGGAAGTTCGGATCATTTTATTGACTCGGATCTTTGAGTCTCGTTCATCGAGATGAACAAATCTTTTTTTTCGAGTCATTTGGTTTAATTTGCAAAAATATCATTAAAATGTTACGAATTGCTTCCAAACACATCTACAACTAGCCCAAAAGGTTGATCACACGACAAATAAGTCATAAATAGAATACTATAAGAAGGGGAAAATAATAACTCAATGTTTACCTGCTCTTTTGTCTATGAGGGTATTGTTGTCTCTTTGCTCAGCTCACCTCTTCATGTCTTCAAATGTCAGTGGTTCAATCACGTTACACTGACAGCCGCATATAATCTCAACCAAAGTGCACAGTCTGAGCTGATAGGAGCCATGATAATTAGTTCACCTTTCAAGTCTTCTGGTTCTTAAGTCGTTCACGTGACAGAATGACTCAAACCCGAGCACTCGAGAGATGAGCGGTTTAATTCTTTTTACGGCTCTAACTAGGAAATCACTGGGAATCACCCATACACTCTCATTCACACACATACACTACAGATAATTATTTTTTTTTTACCCAATTCACCTGTACTGCATGTTTTTGGTCTTGTGGGGGAAACCGGAGTACCTGGAGGAAATCCATGCGAACATGCAAACTCCACAAATAAATGCCAACTGAACCAGCCAAGGCTCGGACCAGCGACCTTCTTGGTGTGAGGCGGCAGCACTACATAGTGCACCACCGCATTGCCAATTTGTAAAAATTAGTCACCATAATTTTATTAGTTACTAATAACTTTAATAGTTAACTATAACTAAAAACTTTTAACAGTTAAAGTCATTATATTTAGACATTGTTAACCTGTAGCATGTAGGTGATGTTCATGTGTGCATGTTTAATAAAGTGTATTTGTGTTTTCAGTGTATGTGTTGTCTTTGATAAATCTTTGATGCTTGGCATCATCTCTTTGCAGGTCTTGGATCCCAACAACGGTGCTGCACAATTTCTAGAGGCCTCAGGATGGGCGTCCAGAGTTGAAATTAGAGGACAGAAAATATTAGCGTAGCTGCTGTTTATTATGTATTTAAACAAGAGATATCAATCACAATGTAAAAATGAAGTGCTATTAAAAAAAATATGAACAAACATAGCAAGAACCATCTAAAACATATAAGTATTTCTAACAAAGTGCCTGGTGTATTGAGACAGTAAGAGTGTGTCCTACAGGTGGTTTGTCAAGCCCACTCACCTGTACGGAGCACACTCATGTAACCTATGGTTATGTGATGCATTGTGTGTATGCTTTACTTAAGAGATAGGACTTTGATCTAATTTTAAACTGAGAGTGTTTGTCTGCGCCTTGGACATTATTAGGAAGGCTGTTCCAGAGTTTAGGTGCCATATACGAGAAGGCTTGACCTCCTTTAGTAGACTTTGCTATATTGGGTACTACTAGACGATTTTGATATTTTAAAGCGCAAGTTGGATTATAGCGAGACCGAAGGTTGGTTAGATAAACAGGAGCTAGAATTGTTTAAGCTTTATAGGTAAGAAGCAGGCGACAGAGTGGCGCAGTAAGTCGCTGGGTCGCTGGTTTAAATTCGGCTCAGTTGGCATTTCTGTGTGGAGTTTGCATGTTCTTCCTGCGTTTCCTCTGGGTGCTCCCGTTTCCCCTACAGTCCAAAGAGGTGGTACAGGTGAATTGGGTAGGCTAAATTGTCCGTAGTGTATGTGTGTGTGTGTGTGTGTGTGTGTTTCCCAGAGATGGGTTGCTGCTGGAATGGCATCCACTACGTAAAAACGTGCTGGATAAGTTGGCGGTTCATTCCGCTGTGGCGACCCCAGGATAATAAAGGGACTAAGCCGACATGAAAATGAATGAAGGTAAGAAGCAGTATTTTATAATCAATACGAAACTTAACAGGCAGCGAGTGAAAGGAGGATAAATAAGTGGTGATATGGTCATATTTTCTTGACCTGGTAAGAACTCTGGCAGCTGCATTTTGCACTAACTGAAGTTTATAAAAATAAAAATAAAAATCAGATCTCCGTAAACATTGTTGGCTTTGTCATGTTTTTGGGTCCCCCGACAGAGTTACAATATGATTTGATTTGACAAATTCATTGTTGAAATATGTGATTCACCCTTGTGCACCAACCGAGACAGTGCCAATGGATTAAAACTTAAAATGGAGAGTAAACTTTGAAAAAAAAATAATAATAAATGGCTCAGCCAAGTAACAAGAACCAAAGAAATGAAGAGGCAGAGCTGCAGTCCGGTCAGAAGTGAATAAATGGTTTATCAGTGCGTAAGCAGCATGTTAGCATATTTTTTAGGATAATTATGTGTAGGAAATAGTTTGTGGTGAAATACTTTTAATATGAAAATCATTCCTGTATGCATAAATTTTTAACGTTAATGTGACTGTAAATTATTGTATGTATAATTTATAAAAAATGCTGCATGGATTTCATTAAAGCCCAAAACATTAGTTGTTAATTCAATACAGAACTCATTATGCATAAATATACTGCTGGCAAAGTAGGTTACCTTTTTCACATAGCACTATAAAATATCACTAGCTACACATTATTTAAAAACTAACAATCAATGAATGCCAGAATGCCTGTTTACACATTATTTATAGTTTTCTATAAATTACATTGAACTTTCTCATTTAGAAGAGTGTTTTTTCACGCATCTTACAAATGGGGGTTGTAAACACATTTACACATTAATAATATTGTTACTATACTTACACACATAGGCTACTGTGATAGTTTTCTCTACATCGTCACGAGAGAAACAGAAAAATCATTCGATTCACCAAACGTGACATCTGCTGACATCTGCTGGTCAAAACAATGTGCATGTGTTGTGCAAAAATAGCTTTACGAGCATAGAGTTTACGAGCTCTTTGGTTTGTACCTTCGCAGCTGCCATAGAAAACAAAAATGGCAGCCCCCTTGGTGGTGAGTTCAACGCTCCTGATATAATCTACTAAAATATAATTTATAATCGTTCGTCTTATTACAGAAATACTCGATTTCAGAATTTGACTTTAACGGGATAGAAATGCGCGTTTGTTACGTCATTATAATAACAGTTAAAAAATATATTTTTGGAATGTAGTGAATCCCAAGTGTAAATAACTACTGGGATTTTTTCAATTGTGTGTACCTGTACACATATCATCAAATGCAACAAATAAATGAGTTTTTAAGACAATTTAGTTGGGCTGAAAATGAATAAAATTCAGATAAATGGTCACGAATTAAATTAAGCTGATTGTTAAGTGTTCTTTGGTAATTTTCATAGAAAATTAATATGGCAGTTAAAAAATTCTACGGCATGTATTTAGTTACTGTAAAGATGACTATACCCTATCATCTGATATGATCTGCATAATACCATATAGCCATGATTAAGGTATAGATGTAGTGTCTTGGGAAATTAGCACTACGGTTTCATATACTATGAAAGACTAAATTTAATCTGGGATTGTTGTTATATGAAATAACTAGTTTATTTTATCTTTTCTATGATGACAGTAAATAATATTTGACTAGATATTTTTCAAGACACTTCTATACAGCTTAAAGTGACATTTAAAGGCGTAACTAGGTTAATTAGGTTAACTAGGTTAGGGGAATTAGGCAAGTTATTGTTTAACGATGGTTTGTTCTGTAGATTATGGAAAAAAATATATAGCTTAAAGAGGCAAAAAATTAAAAACTGCTTTTATTCTAGCTGAAATAAAACAAATAAGACTTTCTCCAAAAGAAAAAAAAACATTATCAGACATTAGTAGTGTAAACATTTCCTGAATCTATTAAACATCATTAGGGAAATATTTTCAAAAGAATAAAAAAAAAAATCAAAGAGGGGCTAATAATTCGTCAACTGTAAATATATATATATATATATATATATATATATATATATATATATATATATATATATATATATATATATATATATATATATATATATATATATACTGTACATGTATGAAATTGCAAATAGTTTAGTTTAGCTTTTCTTTAAAATGCAGTTCTTTATTTTTGTTTGAAAAATTTCTTTTATCTAAACTTAATTTTCTCTTCTTTTTTTTTGTGGTTTGCATTAGTTTTACATTTCTTTGCTCAATAATCTAGGTTTCACTTGCAAATCTATATTTTTTAAAAGGTTAATAAGGTTCTGTATTCCATATCCTTTACAAATTATATATTTTAATCTGTCTCTTTCAAAAGCGGCATGCCATGAGGAGATGTTTAGCACACAACTGTGCTGTTACTGTAAGGAGGGGTTTGCGTTCTGGTGCAACACCATCTGTCTTCACCAGGCTCTTACTAAAACTTGATCACTATTTCTATGATGTGGAGAGCTTTTTATATTTGAAAGAGTGGTGGAAGACAAAAGTGGTCAAGTTCCAGAATAAGTAAGTGCATTTGTATTTGTCATCAGAGAAGTTTGTTTATTTTGTGTATTGCCAGATACATTAATTAAGGCCATTGGCAGCAGGCTAAATGTTTTATATGCAATAAATGTTATATATATATATATATATATATATATATATATATATATATATATATCCTACTTAGAAATCATGGAGGGGTCTAGAATTTAATCTACAGAATCTAAAAATAAAAATTTGACTTGAGTCAAAATGCTTTATATTTGGTACAGAAGCCTTTGTCAACAATTACAGAGGTCAAATGGTTCCTGTAGTTCTTCACCAGGTTTGCACACACTGCAGGAGGGATTTTGGCCCACTCCTCTATACAGATCTTCTCTAGATCTGTCAGGTTTTGGGGCTGTTGCTGAGCAACACAGAGTTTCAGCTCCCTCCAAAGATTTTCTATTGGATTTAGGTCTGGAGACTGGCTAGGTCATTACAGAACCTTAATATTCTTCTTACAAAGCCACTCTTTGGTTTTCATGGCTGTGTGCTTTGGGTTATTGTCATGTTGGAAGACCCAGCCACAACCATTCTTTAATGCTCTGACTCAGGAAGAAGTTTTTGCCCAATATCTCACAATACATAGTCCTGTTCATCTTCTCCTTTATACAGTGCAGTCGTCTTGTCCCCTGTGCAGAAAAACACCCCCAGAGCATATTATTGGGATGAAACACACAATTCTTCTTCCTCCAAACATGGCAAATAAAGTAAAGACCAAAAAGTTATTCTGGTCTCATCTGACCACAGGACTTTCTCCCATGACTCCTCTGGATTATCCAGATGGTCCCTGGCAACTTCAGACGGGCCTTGACATGGGTTGACTTAAGCAGGGGGACCTTCCTTGCGATGCATGATTTTAAACCATGACGTCTGAATGTATTACTGATAGTTGCCTTAGAAACGGTGGTTCCAGCTCTCAACACAGCATTGACCAGCGCCTTCCGTGTAGTTTTGGGCTGATTCTTGACCATTCTTAGCATTATTGATACCCCTTGAGTAGAGATCTTTCGTGGGGCCTCAGTCCGAGGAACATTGACAGTCATCATTAGCATCTGCGACTTTCTGACAATTGCCCCGACAGTTGTTCTTTTCTCACCAAGCTGCTTGGCAGTTACCCCGTAGCCCTTTCCAGCTTTGTGAAGGTCTAAAATTTTGGCTCCTGTGTCTTTATACAGGTCTTTGGTTTTGCCCATGTTGCTCCTTAGACATTTGACTGATTGTGGGGTGTACAGGTGTCTTTATGACAGCTAATGACCTCAAACAGGGGCTACTAAATTAAAGTCATGAGCAGAGTGTAGCTGGACTATTTAAAAGCAAAATAACAGGTCTTTGAGGGTAAGAAATCTGGCTGAAAAGCAAGGGATCAAATACTTATTTGACATAGTGATTTACAAATAAGTTGTTACAAAATGATCCAACATGATTTCTGGATTTTTATTTTTAGATTCTGTCTCTGAAAGTGGAAATGCACTTTTTCCAGACCCTTCGGGAAAAATTCTAGACCCTTCTAGACCCAAAATTCTAGACCCTTCCATGATTTCTTAGTAGAGGATATAGAAAAATCACAGGGTGATCAAATACTTATTGACCTTAATATATATATATATATATATATATATATATATATATATATATATATATATATATATATATATATATATATATATATATATATATATATATATATATATATATATATATATATGTATATGTGTGTATATGTATATGTATATGTGTATATATGTGTGTGTGTGTATGTGTATGTGTGTATATATATATATATATATATATATATATATATATATATATATATATATATATATATATATATATATATATATATTAGTCTTTATTAAAACAAACAACTATGTTATTTTTTATTTATTTGAACTTTTGACTGAAAGTCTTTTTTTTTTGTAGGTATTTTGGTTATGTGCAAAAGAGGTATGGTGCTCAAATAGGAGCTGCATATTACATCCTGGCTATCAAAGGGAGCTTCAGGTATGGCTCAATGATGTGATTCTTATTTTTATTTATTTCTTCTGTTTATTTACTTGTGTCTGTTCATTTATTTTAGAATACGTACAGTGATCTTTTATTAAATACACATTTTTAAGCTAATTTAAGTTAATTTAAAACATATAGCCTTAAATGTCAGTTATACACTTAATCCTGATGTCATAATAATGAAAACAGTTTAAAAAAAAACTAGATTCACTTAACCTTTTATCGTTATTTATTTGGGGTAGAAATAGTAAATAAAACGGAATGTATGTATATATGTATGTATGTATGTATGTATGTGTGTGTGTGTGTGTGTATATATGTATATATATATATATATATATATATATATATATATATATATATATATATATATATATATATATATATATATATATATATATACACACACACACAGTTAAAGTCAAAATTATTAGCCCCCCTTTTTTTTTTCTTATTTTAATATTTCCCAAATGATATTTAAGAGCAAGTAAATTTTCACAGTATGCCTGATAATATTTTTTCTTCTGGAGAAAGTCTTATTTGTTTTATTTCGGCTAGAACAGAAGCAGTTTTAAAATTTTTAAAAGCCATTTTAAGGATAAAATTATTAGCCCCTTTAAGCTAATTTGTTTTCGATAGTCTACAGAACAAACTATCGTTAAACAATAACTTGCATAATTACCCTAACCTGCCTAGTTAACCTAATTACCCTAGTTAAGCCTTTAAATGTAACTTCAAGTGTCTCGAAAAATATCCAGTAAAATATTATTTACTGTCATCATGGCAAAGATAAAATCAATCAGTTATTAGAGATGAGTTATTAAAACTATTATGTTTAGAAATGTGCTGAAAAAAAACTTCTCTCAGTTAAACAGATATTGGGGAAAAAAATAAACAGGGGGGCTAATAATTCTGACTTTAACTGTATATATATATATATAAACAATTGCTTTATACATTTGAAAAAAGTGTTTCTACATATATATATTCAATTCATGTTTGTATTAACAAAATCAATATACAAGTCAGGGTCCTACAGTGTCTAACTATTATAAATACTAATACCTCTACATTTTACTATCTACTGGTCTTCCTAAAAGGTGTAAGTAGACCACAAAATATTTCAATTGCCCAACTCTGTCTCTATAGATTTGCTGGCCAGTCTCAATGGTTTCGTCCAGACTCAACAGGAATGTTCAGCTTTATGAGGTCCCCTCATGGACAAATTGAAGAAGTGGATCTGAGTGGCACCCTAATAAACCTTAATGGACTCGGCAACCTTAGTAATCACCTTTTGTTTTGTATAAATGTACTCTTTTTTTTCATAAAGTATCATGTTTAATCACATTGCATGTGCCATTTCTCTGCTTCTCATGCACATACGGGTCTGTTCAGAATTGTGATCCGTTCCCACTGAAATCTAATATTAGCTATATTCAAAACAAAAATAATAGGTGGGATCTCACAGGTGCCACTGATGAACTATCATTGTGCTTTATTATTTATTTCCTCACTCATACAAACAAATTCTCTTTTCTCAGTATCCCAGAATAAACTGAAAACTCTCTCCTTACGAGGATGTCCGGAAGTGGACGACTGGTTCCTTGCTCGTCTTCACGTCTTTAGAGACAGTCTGGTGGAATTAGACCTGTCTGACTGCACTCATGTGACTGTAGGAGGGCTCGCTGCATTACAGAACCTCAGGTGAACCACATGTGTATTGACCATTTGCATGCATACATCACAGTCAGGGGTGGACTGAAAAAATTTCTGGACTCAAAAATTTAAGCCCTGGGCCTGTAGCCACACCAGCCCACATTACCACACCGACACAGCCCCACCCACGCACATTCACTACTTATATTGGTGTACAGATGGTGAAATAATATAGGCAGTGCCATATTAAACATTTAATGTATGTGACTGGAACAAAAACAACCCATTTATAACAAAATGTATACATAATAAAAAACTATCTGTGAGTCCGTTTGCTGTCCCTTTATACCTTCTAATGCACTCTATAGAAAGTCTACATTTATTATAGAAACGGACCACTTATTCAATAAAATGCCAAATTCTAGGAACATTACTAGCACAACATGACCTATCACTCAAAAGCATCTTGCTATTTAGCTGCTTACTTTATAATGTAGCCAAATGAGATTTCTTGAAGCCTTTCTTGCTGTAAAAGCTGTTTATTTATTAACATTTAGGCTCACTGTTGATTTATACAGATTTACATTTTAAATGCAGCCTTTTAAATTCTATAGGCTATTTAAATTCTATAGTTGCTATGGTATCACAACAATAAACATAACCCAATACTGAAGAAAATGTTCAAAAACACTATAATATTTACCATAAATTACCATAGTAATTTTTTCTTGAGGTCATTTACCTGTGATTTAAAAAAAAAAAAAAAAGAAAGAAAAAAATCTGACCACGATCTCCGTCACTGGTGAGGTTTCCAGGTGGCAAAACGGCGAAATTTGGGAAGTGTCCGACCGACTTCTGTTTATTTTAATTATTTTTTAAAATAATTGTTTAGGGGTTTTCACCTTTATTTGATAGGACAGTCGAGATATAGACAGGAAAGCGTGGGGAGCAGAGATGGGAAGGATCAGCAAAGGACCTCGAGACGGGAATAGAACTCGGGTCGCTGCGAGCACCTCAGTGCTATGTGTCGACGCACTAACCACTAGGCCACTGGGGCCGACAGTGTCCGACCGACTTCTGATGTATTTTTTGAGCCCTCCTCTTACTGCAGCCGCCTGTTTAGCTACTTACTTTATAATGTAGCCAAATGAGATTTCTTGAAGCCTTTCTTGCTATAAAAGCTGTTTATTTATTAACATTTAGGCTCACTGTTGAATATACAGATCTACATTTTAAATGCAGCCTTTTAAATTCTATTGACCTTATTCTAAAATGCGGAAGTGCGCCTGTTTTCGCGATTGTCTTAGAACTTCAGATTCAGTCGCCTATGGGAGAAATGACTAGGAATAATAAACGGCAGAAAATGGCCAAACTACTTGCTCAACAAACAAATGTTTGCATGACTACACAGACCAAGTAGCATAATATAATAAGAAAATATTAAATTGCAACATCAAGCAGCGTAACGAGCAGTTGTTAACGTCAAAAAATGAATGGAAGTGAATGTGACCGGAAGTCGCGAGACAAAAAGATTCAAATGGCAGCGCCCGCTCGTCAGCTGAGAATAAGGTGAATAGGCTATTTAAATTCTATAGTTGCTATGGTATCACAACAATAAACATAACCCAATACTGAAGAAAATGTTCAAAAACACTATAATATTTACCATAAATTACCATAGTAATTTTTTCTTGAGGTCATTTACCTGTGATTAAAAAAAAAAAAAAGAAAGAAAAAAACCTGACCACAATCTCCGTTACTGGTGAGGTTTCCAGGTGGCAAAACAGCGAAATTTGGGAAGTGTCTGACCGACTTCTTTTTTTTTTTTTTATAATTTTTTAGGGGTTTTCACCTTTATTGATAGGACAGTGGAGATATAGACAGGAAAGCGTGGGGAGCAGAGATGGGAAGGATCAGCAAAGGACCTCGAGACGGGAATAGAACTCGGGTCGCTGCGAGCACCTCAGTGCTATGTGTCGACGCACTAACCACTAGGCCACTGGCGCCGACAGTGTCCGACCGACTTCTGATGTATTTTTTGAGCCCTCCTCTTACTGCAGCCGCCTGTTTAGCTACTTACTTTATAATGTAGCCAAATGAGATTTCTTGAAGCCTTTCTTGCTGTAAAAGCTGTTTATTTATTAACATTTAGGCTCACTGTTGAATATACAGATCTACATTTTAAATGCAGCCTTTTAAATTCTATTGACCTTATTCTAAAATGCGGAAGTGCGCCTGTTTTCGCGATTGTCTTAGAACTTCAGATTCAGTCGCCTATGGGAGAAATGACTAGGAATAATAAACGGCAGAAAATGGCCAAACTACTTACTCTACAAACAAATGTTTGCATGACTATACAGACCAAGTAGCATAATATAATAAGAAAATATTAAATTGCAACATCAAGCAGCGTAACCAACAGTTGTTAACGTCAAAAAATGAATGGAAGTGAATGTGACCGGAAGTCGCGAGACAAAAAGATTCAAATGGCAGCGCCCGCTCGTCAGCTGAGAATAAGGTGAATAGGCTATTTAAATTCTATAGTTGCTATGGTATCACAACAATAAACATAACCCAATACTGAAGAAAATGTTCAAAAACACTATAATATTTACCATAAATTACCATAGTAATTTTTTCTTGAGGTCATTTACCTGTGATTAAAAAAAAAAAAAGAAAGAAAAAAACCTGACCACAATCTCCGTTACTGGTGAGGTTTCCAGGTGGCAAAACAGCGAAATTTGGGAAGTGTCTGACCGACTTCTTTTTTTTTTAATAATTTTTTAGGGGTTTTCACCTTTATTGATAGGACAGTGGAGATATAGACAGGAAAGCGTGGGGTGCAGAGATGGGAAGGATAAGCAAGGGACCTCGAGACGGGAATAGAACTCGGGTCGCTGCGAGCACCTCAGTGCTATGTGTCGACGCACTAACCACTAGGCCAGTGGCGCCGACAGTGTCCGATAGACTTCTGATGTATTTTTTGAGCCCTCCTCTTACTTCAGCCGCCTGCTCACCTACAACGCAGTCAAGGCGAGGCGAATCTCAAAAAAAGCTTATTCTTGCCAGATATTGATTACGTTTACGTAACCTCTGATTGGGTCGGCCCATCTCGAAAACAGCTGGCTGTCGCCGATTGGGCCAAATTATTAAAACTTATTATTATTACTATTATTATCATCATCATCATAATATTCACATCTTTCAAGAGATAAAAGCTGTCAGCATGTAAAAACAATACATTAAAAAAAAAATACATTTTTAAACTGACCGGCCCACATTTAAAAAATGGTTCGGCCCCAGGCCCGGATTGGCTAATCGGGAGGACCGGGAGAATTCTCGGTGGGCCGGTCTGTTTTTTTGGCCGCAAGGGCCGGTGTCCCTAGCTCCAGAATCTGTTGCTCTCAGCAGTCACACTTTTTTAAATTAATTTATTTATTTACTTGACCACAGTCTTCTTATTCATTATTTTACCGCAGCTCTGCTCTTTGTATATATAACCAGCCTGCAGGTTAATGATGATATAACTCAGATGAGCCATTTCTCAATTTACAAGTGTTGTGGTCCAGTGGTTAGCACATTAGATTACGATGCCGCCGATCTGGGTTTGATCCTCGTCTGAGTATGTTATTATTATTATTTTTTTTTTTCATTTTTATTGATTTCATTATTTTATTTTGTTAAGACATATAATACTGTTATGCCTAGTTCAGACTGCGTGATTTTAGCCCTGATTTTGGCTCGCCGACAGGTTTTGAGAAATCGCCGACAAATGCCTGAAATCACAGGCAAATCGCTGCTCGTGCACGTGAGTGACAATCACACAGTATGAACTATCAAAGACGCGACCTGAGAGAATCGCCGATGAGTCGCCGATGCCTGCGAGATATTTGGCTTGCTAAATATCTGGAGCTGTCGGCGATTCAAATCATACCGTGTGAATTGAGTTTTGACTGAAAATAACATTGGCGATCGCCTACAGCCAATGAGAGAGCAGCTTTCACTTGTGTGTGTGTGTGTATACCTGCTGCAGGCCAGCTGGAGGCTGGGGGAGAAGTTAAAAGCGCCCTTTTTCTGTTTATTTGGACCCACAAAATGGAGGAAAAACTAGTGCAGGTTTGACAGGACTCAGGAGCAACCGTTTCTGTTTGACCGTTTATACATAAAGAAATTAGTTTATTATCAACGTTAAGGAGAAATGGCTATTTCCCTTTAAACCCAGGTGAGCAAATATGGACATTTTCTACCCCATTAAAGGCTTCTTTCTCATTATGTAGTTAATAACAAAAGACATACTACGTGTTTTTGGCTGTGAGACGTAGTTTGGACTAACTTGTCGGCGATTCTTCCTATAGTAAAGTCATGCAATGTGAAAGTCCTTGTCACAGATCAATCTTGCAGTGTAAACAAAGCAGCGACGAAACCCTAGCCCAGATAGTCATGCTGTGTGAAAACATCTGTGACACGATTACTTTGAAAATCATGCAGTCTGAACTCGGCATTAGGGTTGTTGAACATTTAAAGTTCTAAAGCAGCTGTTTTCTCAAAAAAAGACGTGATAGTGTAATTAGAAACTGAATTGGAAATGACCTTGTTTTAATAGTCAGTCATAAACTGAGGTGGGCCGGTCTGAGGCTTGAAACTCTAGGGCGGAAAAAGAGTACCACTCTGGCCCTGTTCAGCCCTTCTGGCATTTGCCAGAATTGCAAAATGGCCAGTCAGCCCCTGATCACATTGTGTCTTTGGATTTCAGAATCAGAATTCAAATGTGTTGATCTTCAGTCTTAGACACTGAAGACGCCCTATGAAATTAAATGGAGGCACTTGTGGTGATACCATTAACTAATTACCCTAAATTTGCAATTATTAGCTTACTGTCAAAGCATAAACTAATAAAAAACATAAAGAAAGCATAAAAAATACACAATACCCACATATGCAATTCATAAAGCAACAAACTTTTTTAATGTTTTAAATATGCAGATTTGTTGAGCTATCAAATTGTATTCCTTTTCCACCCAGAAAACTAAAACGGCTGGACATTTCTGGACTTCCTCGACTTCAGTGTCCAGGTCTGGTCCGGATACTGTTGGAGGAAATGCTACCTCACTGTCAGGTCATTGGAGTTGAAAGTGAGCAGGGCATGATCCAGCCAGAAAGACAAGAGCCAACAGACATTGATGATGCTTCCACACAGAGTGGGCTGAGACGTTCATAATGGAGGCTTATGTAGCATCAAACAACTGTTCTGCCATTTTAACAAAGGGTTGTTCTGAATGTTATGTGCATGATTGTTGCAAATTTTATTGTAGATATAGATTATATAATGTTTTGAGACAAACACAATAAAAGTTTGTGTTGTAATGTGAAATTTTATTTGTTTTACTTTTATGAGATTTTGGTGGCAGGGTCATTCCTACTATTCAGTGCCATTTGTGTGTCCTAGGTATTATATGCAGAATATTTAAAAATGCAATTTAAAAAAATTCTTAAAGCATGTCTTAAAGGATTATCTTTATCCACCATAGGACAAAATGATAAAACTTAAATTAAGTTGAAAATATTTCCTCAGTTAATTGTATTGTACTGTACTGTATTTCAATGCATGCAGCTGAATTGCCATGTCCCAGGTCATGTACTGTACAGTGCGTAAGTATTCATAGCGCTTCACTTTTTCCACATTTTTTTATGTTACAGCCTTATTGCAAAATGGATTCAATTTATTTCCTCAAAATTTTACACACAATACACACAACGACAATGTAAAAAAAGAGTTTTTGAAATTATTGCAAATTTATTTAAAATTAAAAACTTAGTGATAAAAAAATGAGGGGTAAGGGTAGAATTGGGACTGGGGCTTTGTGTCCACCCTGTTAATCAACATATATTACACGTTTTTCTGGTTACTTGCATCCAAAAAACTAAACTAAACTAACAAAATTAAGCCACTTAAAAACAGGATTTAATTGCATTGCAGTTTCTTTTAATAGTAACTGAAATAGATTTCCGCAGATTTTTAGCTCATCACTGAGTCTATTTTTTACTTGAGTAAATGTGTGTAAATTTATATTCAGATTTTTAAAATTAATTTCAATAATGTTATCGACTAATATGGAAATGTTCATATTTTTTTATACAATTTGTAAAGTCATATTTTCTGTCTAGACATTATAAGATATATTATATAGTGCTTTGTTTACCAAATAAGTAGATTTAGATAAATTTGCATTGTAAACATTAAGGTTAAAAAGGTATTATTTTTTATTTCACATATCAAGTTTTTAGCTACGATACTCCCGAAATCATTCCGCATAAATCCACAGATTTTTTACACAATTCTGCGCAGAGAAGTCAGCAGATTTTGTTTGGCCCTAACCATAAGTCTTTTTTTTTTTTTTTTTTTAGATAAATCTAGTAATACCTTTTAAAAATACTATTGCAGGGTAAAGTGATGGACATTTTAGCTCTTATAATGTTTAAAATTACAGTAACTGTTTATTTTAAACACCTTTTAAAAGATACGAGAATGTTCAGTAACAGGGTGGACATTTGGCCTGTGTAAAATGTGAAAAAATTCTGTAGAAAAATACTAAACCGTAATATCCTGAGCTGGACCAATACAGTTTTTTTTATAGTTTAATAACTGAAATGATAAAGGAACAGTTAGGAATGGCACAGAATAAGAATGACACGGCACATGATATAAGTACCATAAAAAAGAAAAGGAAAATAAAACAGGTGTCAAGTCAGATTAGTTAGGTGGAGTAAATCCTATAATCCGTTTTATGAGGTGTGAGTATTAGGTCTAAGTGTTAGAAACAGTGAGACACATGCACAGGAAAGGTGGATCAAGAAATCTGAGAAGGTACAATGTAAGGTAATTTATTTATTCATTTACTTGTCAAATTAAACTTAAAATGTATGGTTTCTGATAAAGTTATACGATCTAGACGCGATTTTGGAACGAATATTAAAGTCTGTTTCCACCCGGAATATTATCAACAAATTACGGAGAAACATTGCAGGGATTAAAAATGAGGCATCTTCACAAAATCCAAATTGGGCGGGGACAGGCTTCTCAGATGTTTTTCGTGGTCAGGTAGGAGTTTACAACCTATTTTGCATTTACTTTTCAAATAATCAAGTCGTTACGTCATTTTTTATTGTCTTAAGGACAAAAGACGAAATAAAAACAATAAAGTAAATGCGTTTATGTGTGAATATAATTTGTTACTTTTCCCATGACAAATAACATAATTTATAAGCAATTCATTTATTTTACTGGGTACTTTACAAAATGTTTTCAGCAAAAAAAGTGTAAAAACTTACATTTTATGAGGAATTTTTTTTAGCCTCTCCTGTTTTTTATTATCTTTTAGTATTATTTTTATTTATTTATATATGATTTTTCTTGTTTATTATTGTACATGATGTTATCCATTGTTATGTCTTGTTAAAACACAAAAAAGTAAATGCGTGTCTATAAAAAACAGTATTACTTAATTATTATTTTATTGATGTTTTTAGTATAATAATCACTTAATAAGTAGAACTTCACTTAAATATTTTTTCTGTTCGATACATCGATGGATTTGCTCTTCAGTGTTTGGACTTTCAGTGAAAATTAAACCAGAATTACTGAACTCAACTGAACTTCAAATCTGAAAACTGGACTGACCCAGTTTCAGTTTACTATAACTTTAATGTTTTGACACAATTTACATAGTAAACAAATACAGAAATAAAGATGAATTGAATTAAATTATAAAAAGCATTTACAGCAGTCGGCTTTGTGAGCCTCCATGCGCCCCCTCGAGGAATAAAACAATATCACATATATGTCGTTTACCACTTATCAGCATGAGCCGCCCAAAGAAATATCAGCGACTCACAAGAGCTATCGTCCCTTTAATAAAACAGTGGTGCCATCTCAACTTCAAGTGTTTCTTTTGGTATTTTTAGCTGGCTTATAGTTTTAAAGAGGGTAGATGTCTGAAGGTAATGTGATTAACGTTATGCCTTTCTGTATAAGTTATGGGTGTTTTCAGACTCAGTTAGCCTTTAGCAAATAAGTAAAGCTAACGTTAAGTATTTATCGGAAGTTTTTGCTGTTAGTGATTGATGCATGTAATTAAGACATCACATACTTCGACAAGCCTTTTTTGTGTCCTTTAGAGGTTTCTAAAAGGGAAGAAGAGGAGGCTGACACACCAGGTCTCGAGGTAAATAAAGATTTTAAAATATTTTAATAGCTCACAAAAATGAACGTAACGTCGCTCATTCATGTTTAGACCAGGGATGTAAACAATAACAAGTCCTAAGGCGTTTCCTGTTTTAGATTTTTACTTTAGCTTAAGGAAATCCAAAAAGATCCACGTATTGACAAACAGACAACTGTGTTTACATTTGGTTATGACTGAATTGTCTCTTATTGCAGTTATGAAATAGTATGACAACAAGCAGGAAATGGGCCATTGACACGACCGCATTTAAACGGTACAAAAGCAGTGGTTCTCAAACGTTTTTCCAAGTACCACCTCAGAAAATTGTTGTCTTTGCAAGTACCACCATAATGAGCAGTATTGGAATACAGTATATTAGGTCAATTAGGCAGCTAAAGGTCTATACAGTTAAAAAAACGAGGCATAATAATTCCTATTATTAAGAACATTTAGATTAAAATGTGCTTTTAAAGGTTAAAAATGGTAAGTTACTGTTCCTAAAAAGTAATAAAAAAAACTCCTAGTTTATCAGCACCTGGAAATGCCTGGACCTCATAAATATAGGAGCAATTCCATGAAAATGTCAACCTTGCCATGAAAAGAAAAATGTTTTCACCAAAATAGCGAAACCGTTTCTACATTTTTTGCGCAGGCAAGTGTTTTACAGTACTTTGAAAATACTTAAAAATGTCTCTGTCAATGTTTTCAAACTATTATATTTGATTGTCCAAAGTCACACAAATGGCAAAATCACATCCGTTACATCCATAACGAAAAAGTGTCACATCCATAACAAAGCTTTTCCCTCAAAAATGCAAAAATGTCAAAATAAAATAAAATCAATCAGTTTTGTTCTATAAAGAGCCAACTCTTATCCTTTTGTTGAGCATTATTTATTTTGGGTTGTGCAGTTTAATTCACAGAATTTCTACGAAATATGTTGTATACTGTAAACTCGCAACTTTTTTTGTCACATCCATAACGCTAGTTTATTTTCCTCATTTAAAGTATAAAAATGTTCACAGATTGAATTTTTTTGATCCCATAACTCTGTGGTTAGTTGTTTTGGAAAATATAAACAGATGATTCAATATAATGTTAACGTATACTCTCTCTGCGAATTTATGTTTTGAATTTTTACTGCAAATGTCACATCCATAACGCTGGAATCAGCCATAGGCTTTATGTCATCATATTCATTTATGAATCATTTTTGATAATTTATTTAAATATAGCATGTACATATGACATATTTGATTTATCCGCGTACCACTAGAAGGAAGCCCCACAGTTTGAGGACCACTTGTCTAAAGCATCACTGGGAACGATACATTAGCCTAGTTGGCATGTACTATAATATTTCAATGCTAATAATTCATTTTGTACCTGCACCTTTGCCTTCCCTACTGAATAAACCAGCCTAGGCTGGTTTTAGCTTGTCGACCAGGCTGGTTTTAGAGGGGTTTTGGCCATTTCCAGGCTGGTTTCCAGCCATTTCCAGCCTGGTCTTAGCTGGTCAGGCTGGGAGATGACCAGCTAAAACCAGCTTAACCAGCCTAGCCAGGCTGGGAGCCCAGCCGAAACCAGCTATGTCCAGCTTAAACCAGGCTGGTCAAGCTGGTTTTAGCTGGATTTAGCTGGTCATTTTCCAGCCTGACCAGCTAAGACCAGGCTGGAAATGGCTGGAAACCAGCCTGGAAATGGCCAAAACCCCTCTAAAACCAGCCTGGTCGACCAGCTAAAACCAGCCAACCAGCCTAGGCTGGTTTAAGCTGGATTTTTCAGCAGGGTTGCATCAACATCATTGTAAAATTTTCATTCAAATATATACCTTACCGTTTTTCTAGTTTTTTTTTTTGTTTGTTTGTTCTCATAGTAGTTTTTGCTCACACAAAATACACATCTATATGTAAAGCTGAACATGTAAGACATGAACATGATATAAGTTTAAATATTGCTCATATGTCACACTTTCACCACAGTAAGCTGCATTTTATAAAATGATTTTAAATGTATATACATATTTCTGCAGGGTCAGTCAGATGATAGCAGTGACGAGGGTGACGCTTCAGGAGATACTGAGAGTATGTGACAAACACTGTACTTAAAAAGTCATGCATAAAAAAATACTGTCCATAAAATCATGCAATTTTAGCTAAAGATATACTTCTTTTTCAGTGGATTTTTTGCGCAGTCTTTTCTCGCGAACACTTGGCCTTAGTCCTGGAGATAAAGTCTTGGATGAGTTAACCCTGGACTCAGTTGCTCGCTACATACTGAGTGGCAAATGTGAGTTTCTGCTCAGATGAGGTCCTAACTTTCAGAGTTAAATGTTTAATCTTTTGCTCTTAAAAGACTTAATTTTGAATGTACAGTCTATTCATTAACAAATTGATTTGAAAATTAGCTTCATGAACACTTTGCTGCTGTGCAAATAGCGCTACTATTTTGTGTTATCATTTCAAGTCTTATAGTCAGATGTTTTAAACTGTCAAATAGTTGATATATCTTTCTATCAACAGGTAAGAACATTATCTGTATGGTTGGAGCTGGGATATCTACATGTAAGTGTAAAATGCAGCAATCCACTCCTCATATATGAAAATAGAATTGTATAATATCATAATTATTGGGAGTAGTCGTAGTATTGAATATTATATTAA
>NC_141035.1:7012500-7057500 GCF_052040795.2 Danio rerio
AAAACCTAAAACCACAGCTTCCCAACTCACTTCAGAATTCAATGTGCTCTTCCTGTTTCCACTAATAATGTTTGTTTGACAGTGCTCGAAATTGCGACTATTTTGGTCGCATATGCGCCCGAAAATTAATCTATGCGACCTCATAATATATTTTGGCGCATTAGTGCGACTGCAGATAATGGTTGTAGTGCGACCTGTTATGATTTTTTGTAAAAACGTGCTGAATCGCTCTTCTCTGCCGCTATATAGGTTCATATTAGCTGTCAATCACTCGAGGTATTCCGCTGTCAGCTGACGGGGAAGGAGCTTTAATGACCACGGGAAATACAAACGGCTGAAGAGTGAAAACTTAAAGCACGCAGCTTTGCAAACCCCACCTAAAGTTGAGGGCACAGATGAGAGCGATCATGACACGTGGTGGATATTGATCCGACAGCTGAGATCAATTGAGTTCGTGCTTTTCGGAGAAGGTGCCCAAATCTCGATGCGTTGCATTTACTGCCTGTTCCGCGCAAATGTCCGCTAAAAGTCAAATCTAATACTGTATATCAACACCAAAGAAGTTCGCCTTCACCAAGTTTACACTGAAACTGCGGCTCATCACAACTAACAGCGGTATTGCGCCGGTGGTCATTGCAAGAATCCTGCTCAACCTGCTCATAAATTGGGTCGGCTGAATCGCCTGCTTTCCACTAACACAGAAAAATGAAGATCAGCTCAGACTGAACATTTAAATTGACACAAACTGAAACCAAAACTTTTAAAGAGTGATAGAAGTGACACTTTACTTACTTTCCTTTGTCTATTCTTTTTTGAAGTGTATATTATTTTTTAATTTATTTACTGATGACTGCTTTGCAGCTTTCAGCATTGAATTGAATTATTTATTATAATCTTTTGTTCGTTTTGTAGCAGAAATATTATTTATTAAATTGACATTCATATAAAACAGCAGTACAAAATAAATATTTCTAACTGCAATGCTTCATATTTGTTTGATGCAAACTATACATTTATTTTTCAGAAAGTAACAGACTTTTTATAGCAGATATTCATGCACGTTCAAAATTTTCACGATTTATTGTTGCTTTAAAATACAATAAATCCCTTAAAAAACTATTTGCAGCGGTGCTCATTCATTTTTGTTGGGTGCTCCTAAATATTTGAAGTTGGGAGCACCGGTGCTACCAAGTAAAAAAGTTCATTTCGAGCCCTGTTTGAAGCTCCACAGGGTCAGTATACATGGCCGGGCTGCTATAGCCTAACTTTTTTCACTTGTGCCTATGCCAAATGTCAGTTTCAGTGGTGCCAGCAGCAAAAATCGTGAGATGTGGTCAATGTGAGCATGTTTTGTTTTCTGATAGGTCCACCATCACTGTCTTTCCCACATCCGGAGAGTTACGGTGTGGAGAAGCCCCAAAGAAGCATACCACTCAGACTGTTGCCTAGAGCAGTGGTTCTCAAACTGTGGTACGCGGGCTTCCTCCTAGTGGTACGCGGAGGAATCGCTGAAAAATGAAAGAAACAATTAACACTTTTAATCCTTTAATGCGTAATATAACATTGATGTAATCAGCATTGGCTGTTTTGTGAAGCGTACGATCACAACGCTGTGCTTAGAGTGTTTATTTTAGTGCATTGTGTCATAAGCTGCTGAAAATCAGTTTCCGAAGTTTAAGAATTGATTCTGAAGCGTGATTTGACTGACATGAAAAGTGGCCAATCACAGTCGACCTTGTCTAGTTGCGTGTAACGTAAGGGCGGGACAAAGGCTTTCTGTGTTGCAGAGACAGAAAAAACAACTTAAAAACAAATGTTTTGTTGGAATAATGCTTCTCGGATGTTTTCACTACAGAGATGTCTAGCAGAGTAATTTAACCGCGGACTTATTTCCTGCCTATTTGATGATCTTCATACACGTTTCGCTCTCCGACAGCCAGTCGACTCGCCTCTGACCTGTCACTCCTCTAAACACAGTCTGAATGGCGGCGCGGGAATGAAGGTATTGCGCAATTACTCATTTCTGCAAATGCGGCGAGTGGTTTATTTTAACACGAGAGCGCATTCATGTACACAAATCGCTAAAACAGATATGCGAGCTCTTAAATAGGCTTTTTTTCAAATGAACTGCAAGTGCTCTCATGATCGCCTGTGTGCTCAGATAGAATACAATCGCGATCTTTCCACTATTAAAGTAGACATTATTTATCTTTGCTCCTTGACTAAATTTAGTCAAAAGTATTCAAAGTTATCAAATATTTGGAAATAGATTGATACATGATCGATGACAATGCTAATGGTCTTCTTATTTGGCTGTGTTGTGAAGTGAACTTACTTTTAGCAAAGGTGGAAATTTTTTTTATTTCTTTACGACAAAATAATTATGCTGGAAATGTTTCTGGATGAGGTATTTGTGTGATTTATATGTATTCTTATCTGTCCTAAAGCATTACAGGTCAAAGCAATCCATTGTTAGCCTACTTATTGTTTATTTATCACAATTTACAATAAGGCTCTTAAAGCACTGCTTTGATAAATGTAGTGTCGTCATATTTCAAATACCTCAAGTAAAATGAAGTCATTTGTTTTATTTTTTTTTACTGACAGTGTACTTGTATTTTTTTACGTTTCTATTTTAGATTAAGATCAAGAGTAAAATAAAATCTACATGTGATGTACAGCTATTTAAGAAACAAATTTGCCATATTGTAAAGAAAATAGTGTAAAATATGTAAATAAAAGGCTAAATTTAAATCTTTTTACCATATACTTTAATTTAACCTTTCAAAGCTTAAAAATATATATTTTTAAAAATGGGCAAAAAGTGTCTCTATGGCCTTAAAGATTATTTGGTGGTTTTACCAGTGCTATTGAAAAAGATTAATTGTCATGAAAGGAAAAATTTACTATACTTCCTTTGTTAGTGCAAATTATACATGTAGCTTTGGGATGTAAGCAATCAAACCATTAAATCAGGTTTACACTTAAAAAAAAGTGATTTCATAATGAAAATCAGATTTTTTTTTTTCAAAAGTAACCAACTAGTACTTTTTAAAAGAGTAATTTGTACTTTTACCTAATATTAGTATTATTTACTAAAATTTTTGTTATTTTAGCAGTGTAATAGTATTTTTACTTGAGTACAAAAAAGATTTCACAAGCACTTAGTGCAGGTTTATTATATTATTAATAAATATTATTTTAAATGTTTTTTATTTTTATCTATTCCTATGCAATGTTTTATGGGTTGCTGAGAATACATTTCAGGTCTTCAATACATAGCATGTCAGTCTTGGGAAAAAAAAAAAAAGTGCTGGAATTGATTTTCATTAGGCTGTGCCTGTATGAACCCTGTCATATGTACATTTAACATTTATTTCAAGATTTGTCTGAAAGTGTATGAATATGACATATAGCCTATATTTATAAGGTCAAAGCAGCATTTCCAGCTTTTGATGAATAGGCTACTATGAATACTTTAGATTTAAGTACAGCAGTCTTCTTTTTACTTTTTAAGAGCAGCGCCATTTTTTTATGAACTTTTAAAAGCACATTTTAACTAAAACTTTTTTTTTTTTTATCTGCAAGCACAGTTAATGTTCAGACTATTTCAAATGTTTAAAGTGACTGACAATAATACATATTCTTACTAATAGGAAGTAATCTGCATTGTTTTAAAACTGTGCACACCTGTAGCTGCTTAATTAGGCTTACGATGCTATTTTTTAATACTGGTTAAAAAATAGCGTCGTAAGGTGGTACTTGGAGAGACGATTTTTTTCTAAGGTGGTACTTGGTGAAAAAAGTTTGAGAACCACTGGCCTAGAGTGAAGCATGGGGGTCGATCAGTGATAGTTTGGGCTGCAATATCATGGCATATCCTAGAGGACCATGTGCACTCAGTGGTTTAAACTAGAGGTCTGCGCGTGACTAAATTTTGAATCCCACCACCGCCAGGTTTTAGTCCGAACCCGACCGATCCCGCTTATATTCAGCATTTGTTGTCCCACTGCCCGTCCCGCCCCGTTTTCTACCAGACATGCACATTCCCGCTAACAGGCGGGGGGAGAACAAAACCCTGCTATACATAGTCCAGACAGCCTATAACAAGCTGTCTCAATAAACACACACACATAAGCACCAAGCAAGTGACACACACAGACAGCATCACGCTCTCTCTCATTCACACACACACACGCATAAGACAGCACAAAGCTCTCTCTCATTCGCACACAAACACACACACACACATAGACGGCAACAAACAAGCTTAACACAGCATCACGTTCTCTCATTCACTCGCTCGGGAGCTGCGAGTGATATCGTTAGACCGCCCTCTCCCGTCCAAAATTACACCAGTTACCGACCGCTCCCACGCTCATTCATTCATTCATTTTCTTGTCGGCTTAGTCCCTTTATTAATCCGAGGTTGCCACAGCGGAATGAACCGCCAACTTATCCAGCAAGTTTTTACAGCGGATGCCCTTCCAGCCGCAACCCATTTCTGGGAAACATCCACACACACATTCACACACACACTCATACACTACGGACAATTTAGCCTACCCAATTCACCTGTACCGCATGTCTTTGGACTGTGAGGGAAACCGGAGCACCCGGAGGAAACCCACACGAAGGCAGGGAGAACATGCAAACTCCACACAGAAACACCAACTGAGCCGAGGTTCGAACAACTGACCCAGCGACCTTCTTGCTGTGAGGCGACAGCACTACTATCTACTGCGCCACTGCCTCGCCTCGCTCCCACGCTTTATTTGGAAATTTATTCCCGCGCTGCAAAAAATCCGGTCTGGTTGAGAAATCTGCAGACCTCTAGTTCAAACATTGTATCCTTAAGGCGGTGCCGTGTATCAGAATGTTAATGCACCAATACACACAGCAAGACTGGTGACAGAGTGGTTTGATGAACATGATAATGCAGTTGAACATCTGCCATGACCTGTACAGTCACCAGATCCTAAATATTATTGAGCCACTTTTAGAGTGTTTTGGAGAAGCGATTCAAAAAACATTTTCCTCCACTAGCATCACATAGTGACTTGGCCACTATTCAGCAAGAAGAATCGCTCACAAAACCCTCTGGCCACTGTGCAGGACTTGTATCCACTTGTATCCAGGACTTGACTGTCATTCCTAAGACAAACTGATGTTTTGTCAGCTAGGCATGGGATGATTATCATCTTTGTCAAGGTATACTGCGGTTTGAAAAAGTCAAGGTTTTAAAACCGCCAACATTTTCTGCAATACAGTTACTAAGGTATTATGTAAGGTATTTTTACATTTTGTTTTTCATGACAACAGTACCTTCAGCTGAAAAGACATAATGAAAAAAACCTAATGAAGACAGCAAAAGTCAATGATTCATTTGAATTAGTTAGCATGACATGTTTACTGTTCCAAAATAGTTTAAAAGTTAAATAAAATATATTGTGTTCAAATGGAAAAAAAGTTTTAGTTTTGGTAACACTTTATAATAACTACACACTATAAATCATTTATTAAGCATTTGCAAATAGTAAATTCATTATCTGTTAAGCATTAACTCTACATTAATAAACGTTAGTAAGCAGTTTATAACTGCTGCTACAAATGCTCTACTCTTGACTTATAACCATATTTAAAATGTGCTTAATAATTGTATTTTCATACTTAGTAAATTATTTATTTTTCATTACTAAATTAAGTATCGCATTATTTACAAACCAGTTGTATTTAAGAGTAGTTGAAGGTTTTTAGGATTATTCAGAATGAGTTAGTAAATGATTAATAAAATATTGAAATCAATGTTTATATATCTTAATATTCAGGCATTTACTAATAGTCAACTAATATGTTAATAAATGCTTTATTAACTCAACTTCATGCAGTTTTGTGACCTAATCTAAAGTAAGGACTATTTATGCTTTATAAATCCCTTATAAATGACAATTAAAGGCTCAGAATCAAATGAACTATAATCTTTGCAATCTTTACTAAAATGTAAAATTACTGTAAAGTTTAAACATTGCTGAATAACAGGAGTGTCAAAATAAAACAAAACTGGATAAAACAACAATATAATAATTAAACAATGTAATAAAATGTATTGTTTAAACTCTACAGTGATTTTATTTTATATCAGGTTGCAAAGATTTATTTTTTATTTGAAGTACAGTTTCATGTGTGTATCTTTAATTAAATAGGAATGAATAATGTCATTTTCCTGTTTAGAATTAAACTGAGCCTTTACTTGTCATTTATAAGGGATTTATAAAGCATGAATAGTCCTCACTTTAGATAAGGTCACAAAACTAGGTTAAGTTGAGTTAATAAAGCATTTATTAACATACATAATAACCATTAATATATGCCTGAATAATAAGACATATAAACATTAATTTCAATATTTTATTAATCATTTACTAACTCATTCTGAATGATCCTAAAAACCCTCAACTACTCTTACATACAAATGGTTTGTAAATAATGCAATACTTAATTTAGTAATGAAAAATTAATAATTTACCAAATATGAAAGTACAATTATTAAGCACATTTTAAATATAGTTATGTCAAGAATAGAGCATTTGTAACTGCAGTTATAAACTGCTTACTAACGTTTATTAATGTAGAGTTAATGCTTAACGGATAATGAATTCACTATTTGCTAATGCTTAATTAATGATTTATAGTGTGTAGTTATTATAAAGTGTTACCTTGGTTTTTTACCCAGACCTTTAAATAGAATATATTTTAGAGCAGTAATAACAATATCGTGAAATCGTGATTTTTTATTTTTATTTTTTTATCCAAGGTTATCATATCGTCAGAATCTTATACCGGATTTATTTTGAATTATTTTGGTCTAAAACCAGGTGTTTCAGTTTCATTATCCAACCCCCTGTATGTTTGTGTGTATACAGGATGTCTACTGTATATATTTAAATCATTCTTTCATGCCTTTGTACCTATACAATGTGTACAACTAACAAAATAGCTGCATAAATTGAATATATATAAAGAAATGTTAGTGTATTTACCACCCTGGTATGCCACAATATTTATTTCACACAATATATAGTGGGCCTAAATGTTATTTGACTGTGATGATCTTTGCTTTCTCCAGCCCACAGTGTGCCACTATTTCATAAAGATGCTGAAAGACAAAGGCTTACTGAGGCGCTGTTATTCTCAAGTGAGTGTTATATGAATATATATGTACATGTGTGTATTGCATACATACATGCACACACACACGTTGGTTTTTGTGAAAAGTGGGGACATTACATAGGTTTCTATTCATTTTATACTGTCCAAACTGTATATTGTATTGCCCTCACCCCACCCCTAAACCCAACCATCACAGTAGACTGTGTGCAGCTTTACTCTGATTAAACTCATTCTGTAGGATTTATAAGCATTTTGAGAAATGAAGACATCACCAATGTCTTCATATTTCACCTCCTTTTTGTAATACCTGTGTCATACCTATGTCATTATACAGATTTGTGTCCTGATATGTCACAAAAACACGTACACACACACACTGGGTAATGGTTTATTTTGTATTATATTCTCTCACATATTTTTTTAAGAATATTGATACTCTAGAAAGGGTTGCAGGACTGGAAGGGGAGGACCTGATTGAAGCTCATGGTACATTTCACACATCTCACTGTGTGAGCTTCCTCTGTCGTAAAGAGTACAGCATGGACTGGATGAAAAGTACAGTACTGAACTCTGCTCAGTTTTAAATAAGATGCGGAAAAGTAGTTTGCTTCAATATTTTGTGTTTCTGACTCACAGATCAAATTTTCTCTGAAGAAATTCCTAAGTGCGATTCCTGTGGAAGCCTCGTAAAACCCGGTAAGACCCATATGGGCTGTGATTCCTTTTAGTTTTCTAAAATCAAACTTAGTCCATCAATAAACTGCTTTTGTTTGTGTCTAATGTCTAATTAAAATTAATTAATTAATTAGAATTAGAATGTCTAATCATTTGTTTTTGTCTGTTTATAGATATTGTGTTTTTTGGGGAAAGTCTGCCTTCCCGATTTTTCACTTCAATGAAAGCGGTGAGGATTCAGTACAGTTCAATTCAATTTTTTTGCATTCTCAGTTTGACATTTTAAATCAGTTACTGTACACACATTTGGAAGGCACTTTAATGGAAAGAGACAATTCGTTGCACTCAATGTACACCTATTATCAGTTCTTGCTGTCTTTTGTAATTGAACCCACAACCATGACTTTTTAGTGCCGTGCTCTAATATTTTAAGTATTGTAAATAATGTCATTCTATTGTTTACCACAGGACTTTCCTCAATGTGACCTTCTGATCATAATGGGGACATCTTTGCAGGTTCAGCCATTTGCATCTCTAGTGAGCAGGTAAGATCCTCTGCTTTGCAGAATTCACATGGAACTGTTGCAGGCTTGACTAAATAGGTTATGGTATTTTATATGTACACTAAAATAAGTAAAACTGTTAATTTCTAAAGTTTTTTTTTAATTTAATGTAGTTTTAAATTTAATTTATTACTGTGATTTTAAAGCAAGAGTTTTTCTCCAGTCTTCAATGTTACATGATTTTTCAGAAATCATTATAATATGCTGATTTGCTATCATGAAACGTTTGTTATCATTCGTCTTGAAAACCATTGCTCTGTTTAATATTTTTGAGGAAAATAGGATGCAGTACCATTCAAAATTATTATAATAATTAAAACATTTATAATTTTATAGACAGATTTTATTTCAAATGAATGTCGTTATTTGGGATTTTCTTCTCATCAAAGAGTCTTAAAATGTCATATTTCCACAATGTTATGAAGCACAGAAAAAAAAGATTTAAAGTGTAGAGTTATAATAATCAGAATTAATGATTGCCAGCAATAATTAATCATAAAAGAACAGCATATCAACATATTATAATTTGCTGATGTCTAAAGTATCATGTTAGCAATGTTACTGAAAACTCAGCTGTGTATATATAGTCAAGCGCAACATTATTCATACCCCAGGGCTATGAATTATTTGTGCTTGAGTATATAAGTTAATAAATAAATAGTGTGTGTATCAAGTCAAAATTGTTGGCTTCCCTTCGAAACTTAATTTTTTTTTAAATGTTAATTGTTGCTTAATGAAGAAAAAAAAAAATTCAACATTTTTAAACAAATACTTATAACTTAAACAACTAATTATAACAAATTTATTTTGTCTTTGCCATTGTCACAGTGCAAAATATTTTTCTACCTATTTTGCAATACACTAGTATTCAGCTTAAAGTGCACTAGGTTACCATGTTAACTATACAAGTATATATAATTAGGCAAGTTATTCGATTAATAATATAAAAATAATATGATTAACAGTTGTTTGTTCTGTAGACAATCAAAAAAAATTCTTAAGGTGGTAATAATATTGACTTTAATGTTAATTTTGATTTTTTTTTTTTTAATTAAAGCTGATATTTTTTTAGCCAAACAAACAACAACAACAAAAAAAGATTTTCCCAAGAAGAAAAAAATATATATAGGAAAAGCTGTGAAAATTTCTGTAAATATATTTTTTTACACAGACTAAACAATAAGCCAGTGATTTTTGATCTATAACAGTACATAATGGCATAACAGAAACGTGTTTGGAAAAATAAAGCCACTGAATTGTTAATTTAATGTTTTGGAAATGTAATGATTCAAACTTCACAACCATAACAACATTTGAAGAAAGAGATTCTTTTACAATCTTTTGAAGTAGCTTCTTACGTAAGGGTAGGCCCATCATTGATACTGTTTATTTACCTGTGTAAATGTGTGTTAATTTATATTTATTCAGTTTTTAAATTAATTTCAGTAATAATATTGACTAATATAAAATATGTATATGATTTATTTACATTTTAGTTTGTAAAGTAATATTTTCTGTCTTTAAGTAAATATTTTATATGAGAGACTTGCTTTGTTTACCAAATAAAGTGCATCTAATAAGATTTGCATTGTGGATCTAACAAGATTTGCAACATTAAATACAAGTTAAAAAGGTATTACTTATATATATATATATATATATATATATATATATATATATATAAAGGTTTTAGTTATGATACTCCCAAAATCATTCGCATAAATCTGCAGATTTTTAACAAAATTCTGCGCAGAAATAGCAAAAAATGTTCGCATATTCCGGCATAGGAATTGTAGGAGCTTTCATTTGTATTAATTTATAAAGCATGAAATAAAAATTAGTCAGGTTAATTTATTCCAAATATTAATCAAAAAGGTAATTTTCTAATTTCAATCATTTTTATTTCTCTGATTTTTGCAGAGTCTCAAACCGCTGTCCACGATTGCTGATCAATATGGAGAAAACTGGACAGGTCTTTGGCTAATTCTAATAAACATGAATGAAATTCATTTTATAATTACACGTTGGCTTATTACACGTCTTACACTTTTTTTTCTTACAGTCTGAATTTGGCATGGGGCTATTCAGTTTTGGAGGCGGAATGGATTTTGATTCAGATAAGGCCTACAGGTGAGACCAGTGTCATTTTTAACAGCTGTCTAAGAGTTGTTGTTTTTTTCTCATCATATCAGATCAGGATATTTTTAATGAAACCTGACAGATTCCTAGTCATAAGCTCAAAAGTTTTCAATTCAAGTTTATTTACTTTTTATGTATTTTACATTTAATTTAGGTTTTATTTCAAGATTTAAAAAAAATGGAAATACTGGTGGTCTGAGGGAAAAAAAAAGATTTCTTTAATGTTTTTTTTTTTTTTTGGAAATAATATTAATACAAAAAAATTATATATCTGCAAGCAACAATTATCAAGGCCAAGCAGCCCAGTGGCCACATCATAAACAAGCAAGGCAACAAGCTACATAGCAACTGGAAAACTCTATAACTTTTTGGCAGTATGGTCTGAGCTAAATTTGATGAAAATTGGGCAAACTATCTACGGAGAGGTCAAAACAACAGATTTTCAAACTAATACAAGATAGTGGAAAGGAAGTCCTGTCAATTAGCGAATAAATGATATCAATGTTCTCTGGATGATCTAAGAAATCTAACAAGACCAGTCTTATGACAAAAGACCAAACTATTCTAAAGTCATTTGATAAATTTTGCATGATTTCTATTGATAGAATTTAATAGTCAATTTTACCCAGAAGGTGGCGCAAACTGACGTACAGTAGTTTGGTCAATGCCAGGTCTAGATCACACACATTAGGTTTGATTTCAATAATCCATTGCAGTGATTTAGCCTGTATGTCATCTGGCAGCATCACATCAAGCTCACTTCAGACCATGGTTGTCATAACAAACATCAAGTTAAATTTGTTAGCAAGATAATTGAAAGTGGTTCATCTAATCAACTTGAATTCCATAACCTTTTGTCAGCATGGTCTGTATATAAAGTAATTTCATTTTGGTGAAACTCGGACAAATGGCCTTGGACGAATTTGTTCAAATTGGTTTTACGAAAAATTTGAAACAGCAAAAATATTTTCATGATGGAAAAGGACGTCATGAGGTGTGTTTGAGCCAAGGAATCACAGGGGGAAAATGGATTGTAGCTCATTTGGTTCAAAAGTTATACAGATTAACATAAGTGAAACTTTGGACAAGTGGTGGCACTAGAGAGTTTGAGAGAGAGTTCAAATTTGTTGTGGTTTAAAATCAGACTGTTCTCTATGAGGGTGCCAAACATAGATATATACACTAGATATCGCATAGGGACCCTGAACATGCGTCAATAGCGCCGCCACATTGGTACAGTGCTCCCAGGACAAATGTCATTCAACCGCACTAGTCAAGACAGTGTTATTACGTGAAGATGCTGGACTTTAGCGCAGTCTACGGGTGTAGTAACGAGCAAACAAAGAAAACAAAGCACAAAGGCAGAACATTTCATAGGTAATATTAAGTTTTTTTCTGTTTTTGTATGTTCTGAAGTTTTGTGCTAATCAGGTAACGTTATTGATGATAACAGTCACATACTGCATTCACCATACGGCAAAGCAGCTCCAACTCGCTCTAAACACTCGGCTTATGCTAGTTTTGTTGAATAAAATCAGCAAACAATGCAAAAGAAATATGACAGCGAGATGCTGCGCTGCCAGAAACTTGTATTATTGTCGGTTAGCGAAAGAGTCGTTCGGGGGATTCATTCACAAACGAATCGCTCCCTTCGTCAGTATGAGAAGTGAACGCAGGAGAGGAGGTGTGTTTCAGGACATGATTAGATCAAATTTAACAGGGAGGGTGAATAGTACATTTCTATACACACAATCACAAGCTTTTTGTCAGGAATGCCCGTGCGGTCACTGATCCATCAATGTAGAAAAGTGATGTAAAATTTTCATAATTAGAAAAAATAAATTACATACTAACATCCAGGAAAACTCCCGATCATAGATATATGTGTATATGTGTATATCTCTGGCTTTGGATGGCCACAGTCCTCCACTGTACCTTGGTCCCGCATTCATTTCAAAGGAGCGCTACCCTGTAGCAAGATGGCGGCGCTATTGACGCATTCTGTTCAATAGACAACAATAGGCCAGGCGACATCTAATGTATATATCTATGGGTGCCAAAGTTTGCACAAATGCCGCAAACGGTTCATAGGGCTTCTGTAGACTACCAGAGCGGAAGAAGAAGAAGAAGCCAGAAGAATAATAAGAACCAGAACGGATACAATAGGTGCCTACCCACCTTCAGTGCTTGGCTTCTAATAATAAGATGTAATATGATGTAACTAATTGAATCTGAAAAAATAATAAAACAAATATGATTTATTATGCAAATACTACAATTTTTTATTTTACAAATGACCCAAATATTACAAATATATTAATCCTGTTTTCCAATGTAGACTTGAAATAATAAAACATGGTAATAAAACATTGTTAAAAATATAAACAAAAAATCTAAATAGCCATTTTCTTACAGAAATGAACTTTGAATAATACAATAAATTTATTTGACATTAAAATAAACATTTGGGGTTTTCATTCAATTTCAAGTGATAGTAGTACACCCAAAAAATTTAATTCTGTCATAATTAACTTACGCTTCAGCGGTTTGAATGGATTTTTGCTGTTTAACCCAAAAGAAGTTATAGGAAAACATGTTGGATACCTGTAACCCTTGACTTTAATAGTAATTTCGTCCTACTATGGATGTCAGCAGTTAAAGGTTACTAACATTTTTCAAAATACTTTTTTTTGTGTTTCACAAAAAAAAAAAAAAAAAAAAACTCAATAAGGCAGAGATGCCCAAACTAGGGCCCACGGTAACCTTTGATTTGGCCCGCCATCACATCTGAGAAGAGGAAAAATGATGGGGATAGTTTAGATGGGGTCTGTCATAAAAACTTGCTGGATAAGTTGGTGGTTCATTCCGCTGTGGCGACCCCAAATTAATAAAGGGACTAAGCCGACAAGAAAATGAATGTACAAAGACTGTTACAGATGCTATAAAAAGCTAACTAAAATAAATGTTAAATAAATGTAAAATTCAATTTAAATGCTGTAATTTAGTTTAAAATGTACATACAGTCACCCGACGGATAGAGGACAATGCAGAAACTTTGGTGAGCAAATCAAGGCAAAGGCAGATTATGCCTGACTATATTCAGCATTGAACTCCACTGTGTTATAAATGTGATTATGTTTTATTGCAATAATTTATCATTTTTAAATATATTTACTGCATTAGTTACTACAATTCAAAGTAATGTTTTCTTTTGATTTTTAAATATTATGAAATAAATTATGCAGTTACCCATGGCAACTTTAATGTAAAATAGTTTGCCATATTTTTCTTTGGCCCATGGCTCTCAATGATATTTGATTTTTGGCCCCTGTATACTAAAAGGTTTGGGCATTAAGGTTTGGAACAACTTGAGAGCAAGTAAATGCTCTTTATTTTTGGGTGAACTATCTCTGTTATGCATCTTATGTAGGTAAAATTATTATTTAAAAAATCTGAAATAATTCATAGCATTGTTGTAAACAAGCATTTAAACAAACAGAGAGAAAAGAAGCTTATTGATTCCTATGATTATTGATTATTCACAGAGATGTGGCTCATCTGAGCACCTGTGACGATGGCTGCATGACTCTCGCTGAACTGCTGGGCTGGAAAGTAAATACTGGCAAAACTACATACACACCTTACGTTTAATTTAAAATCTGTAATCTTTTACCTGCTTATGTTTTACTGTCTTTTATTTCAGAAAGAGCTGGAGGAGATGGTGAAGCGTGAACATGCTTTGATTGACAGCAAAGATGCCAAAAAGACTGACAAAGAAGCCAGTCAGAGCTCCAAAAGTGCTGTGGCGGAGGCAGAGAAGACTGACAAAACAGAATAACCATTCAGAGCCTGCAGAGGGTGAACATGACATCTAAAGTAGTTTCACTACACTCTGGCCTGCTCCGGTTTACTGTCGACCTCTGTTCCTTTGAGCTCTTGTATCTCTCACCTGCCTATAATAACAATATAGAGAACGTAGAAATAGTGCAGAAACCTCAAAGGGGACAGAAACAGCACGAGCGAAAGACAGCAAACACTGTAGTTGAGAGGTGGTGTTCTGCTTGGGGGACGGCTCTTATGAAATAACATAACGCTTTAAATATAAAGTTTGAAATATTATTTACATTACATTTAAATGTATCATATGAGGTATCAGGGTTAAATGTGTCTGAAAGAAAAAAATTGGAATGACATACAAGCGAACATGGCTGTTATTTTTTTTTTATGACACCATGTGTGACAAGCAACTAAAACAATTGAACTACATTCTCATTACTGTAATTTCTTTGTGAATTGTAACATTTTTAAACACGAGTAAATTGAATGCAATTAAATTAATAGTAAACTATATTAAAAAAAATACTACATTTTAAAATTTCCAGAAATGTACAAAATAAAATACCGTAAATATTTTACAATTAACATTCCAAAGTAATCAAAATTACATTTCTTTGTGTTCTTACAATTAGATTTAATTAGAAAAGTCTACTCTGCTAAATTCTTACAAGGTTTCATGAGATTAACCTTGATGATGCTTGTTAACATGATTCCTTTCTTTGTGCAATCATTTATATATTTTAGTATAATGTCATTTTTTTAAGGTGTAACTAATGGATGTTTATTTTAATGGAAAAAAGGTAACACTTTATTTTGAGGGTCCATTTGAGTGTTAGTAGACTATCTCATTATTATCTGTTGATACTGACATTTAACAGTCATTCAACAGACATTTAACTGACTAAAAGAAACTTTGCAAGTACATGTCAACTTACACTAACCCTAACCTACAGTCTACTTATAATCTAATGAGAATTAGTTGGCATGTAGATGCAATGTAACTTAAATTCAACAAACGGACCATTAAGATAAAGTGTAACCGAAAAAATAATAGCATCTGGATTATATGAACTATTCTAATACATTTTGCTGTGTATTCTTTCTCTATTGCTTATCTTTGGTTTGGAATGTTTCAGCCCATGTTTCAAATGTGTAAGAGGAAGTTGGCCCAGGAGTGTTTTACAACATTACTACGATATCTGATGAAGTCTAATGCAACCCTATTTGAGGAAACAAAAGTGAGAGACAAAACTTGTATGCATGCCTGTGGTGTAACATTGTTATAAGGCATTAAAATGGTTATTAAAATATGCATAGTTTTGGTCAATAATCCAGTCTGGCAAAAATGTGAAATACCTGTACTCATCACCTTACCTCTCGTGAGTGGGAAGTGTTTTTGATCTTATTACTGGAGAAAGCTCTATCAATGATGTATTATTATAGCATGACCTCTAGCACTAACTTTTAAAGAGCCCCTGTTATACATTTAAAAAGGATCATATTTTGGTTTTGGGGGTCTCAAACAACAGTCTGATATGCATGCAAGGTCAAAAAACACTTTTAATGTTATATAATGTGCATTTATTTTGACTTGATTATCTCAACGACTCCCATATGATTCGATCAGCGATTCATTTGTTTCCAAACCCCTTCTTTGCATGATGCTAATCTGCTGATTGGTTCGATGACCCAGTCTATTGCGCTTGGTCAACTGCAATCAGAGGAGACAGAGAGAAATGCCCACCACGGCTTATCAACAATTTTGAAGTAGTCAGAGTGCAGAGTGTATGTGTGAGCCCAATGCAGTAGTACATTAAAGCAATGCATTTCAACACCAGCATACTCTATTCTTAGCCATGACACACATCCAGTATCAATCCACACAGTGGCAAAAGCTGAACTATTTTTAAACTTGACCACCACACGTGTATAGCAACAGCTGACGATGGCCATAGCAACGACAAATGTCATTCTATCGCGAGCTCACAATGCACACGTCACGTTTTTAACATGGCTTTAGACACGATATGAGAATATAAAGAGTTAACCAGACAAGTGGTTACAAGTAACAAAACACAATTTAAAACATAATTTGCAAGCTAGAGAAAACAAGGAGGCAACCATTTTAATCACACTTAAGTTACTTACACTTGTGAAATGGAGGAAGAAACTGATCCATGAACTGTGTACTACAAAGCCCCTGTCAAACTCTGAGAAAGTCCCGTGCATCAATAGTCTTTTCCGATCTTTCCTTTAACAAATGGCCAACAAATGTCCTATTGTAAGCGTGTAGATTGCTGAAGCACTCGTCAGAAAAATGACGGGAACACAGCACAAGGCTGGGGCTATAATGCTGAGGTATTTTTGTAAAAATTAACTTCAACCACTGACTCTTCACTGCCTCATCTTTGGGTAGGGAACATAGCACTAACTTTTCCTCACACTTCAGAGCACAGCATCTTCACGACTGGGGAAACAGGGATCTATTACGGTGTTTCTCTTCCACTTTGCCGTTTTACAGTGTTTGTGGGCGGGGCCGGGGGTTTCAATTTTTCTGGGTCTGTGCGTGCAACAAATGGACAGGGCTTGAATTCCGTATCAATGTCACGCCGACACTGCTAAACACTTGTTACACTGGCGATTCATTCGAACCACTCTTTTAAAGATGAATCAATAGTTTTAAATTTAAGATTTAAGCCTTCACTGGATATTTCACTTTACTTAGAGCTGTGTTACACACTTCATGGATTGTCATTTTCAAAAACCTTTAATAGGGGCTCTGTAATGGCTCCAGTGCATTAATTACAATGCAGTCAGGGTTAGATCAACTTTTTTATACTAGTGGAAAATTTACTAATAGGTGGTGTGAGAGTGCAAACCTATAATAAAAAAGGAAAAAAGGTAGACAGATCTGCAGGTGATTCTAGTGTCAAACTGCCAGATTAAAGAACACAGACAAACCAGCTAATTTCCATAAAGACCAATCCAGGTTGCCAAGAGGAACTGGGTTATAAATGAGTAGGATAGATTAGAAACAAGCATGTGTAATCAACACAAAGGCTCTGGAAATGAGTATGCAATACACTTTAGTCAATATTTTGTAGATCATTTTAAAAAAGCAGGACACACACACACAGAATAATAAATTAAAGCTGTATTACACTCTAAAAATATATTGTTTAGACCAAACAAAACAAATTAACGCAAAATTTTGCATCAATATATTCAAAAATGAAGTTTCAACAACAAACTTTGTGTTAGCAAAATGACCTTTTCCACTTCAATCGTTTTTTACATAGCATAAACCATATTTTTAAGTCGAGTACTCAAATTAAGTTGTTTCAACTAGTTTTTTTTTAATAAAAACTTTAAACAAATCCAGTGTTTTTTTAACTTAGTTACTTGCAAGTTTTCAAGTTTAGAACCTCAAATAAATTAAGTAACTGAAATTGTTGAATTATTTTGTTTGTTTTCATATTTATTTACATTTACTTGCTTTTAAGAAATATATTTAACAACAACATTTTTGTTTTCCAGTAATTTTTAATTTGTTTTAAACCACCGATTTTCAATGTTTTACAAAACAAAAACATGAACTGTCCTATTTAAACAATTTAAAAGATAACATCAGTGTGTGGACTTAAAAATACAAAACATGTCCATTAAAAAAATTGTTATCAACTAAATTTCTTTATCTCGCTACAAGTTAAATATTGTTTTAAACTAAGTGACAGATTTTCCTTTAAACTAGCTGCATTTTTAAGTTGACGTAATTATCAATATTTTCCTGTTTTAAAAACTTAATAAAATTATTATTGCAACTTAAAAGTTTTAATCTAATCAGCAATTTAGAATTTTTAAGTTAAAACAATGTATTAAACTATCAGTAGCAAACCTCTTGAGTTATTTTTCAGAGTGTACATTGTTTTAATAATTGAACATTGACGCAACATTTTGCATCAATATATTCAAAAATGAAGTTTCGACAACAAACTTTATTGTGTTAGTCAAATGACCACGATTGACCACTTCAATCGTTTTTACATAGCATAAACCACATTTTTAAGTCGAGTACTCAAATTAAGTTGTTTCAACTAGTTTTTTAATTAAAACTTTAAACAAATCCAGTGTTTTTTTTCTTAATTACTTGCAAGTTTTCAAGTTTAAAACCTCAAATAAATTAAGCAACTGAAATTGTTGAATTATTTTGTTTGTTTTCAAATTGATGTACATTTACTGGCTTTTGTTTTCAAATTTATTTACATTTACTTGCTTTTGTTTTCAAATTTATTTACATTTACTTGCTTTTAAGAAATATATTTAACAACAACATTTTTGTTTTCCAGTAATTTTTAATTTGTTTTAAACCACCGATTCTCATTGTTTTACAAAACAAAAACATGAACTGTCCTATTTAAACAATTTAAAAGATAACATCAGTGTGTGGACTTAAAAATACAAAACATGTCCATTAAAAAAATTTCTTTAGCTCGCTACAAGTTAAATATTGTTTTAAACTAAGTGACAAATTTTCCTTTAAATTAGCTGCATTTTTAAGTTGATGTAATTATCATATATAAATATAAATATAAATATATTTTCCTGTTTTAAAAACTTAATAATATTATTATGGCAACTTAAAAGTTTTAATCTAATCAGCAATTTAGAATTTTTAAGTTACAACAATGTATTAAACTATGTAGTGGTAGCAGACCTCTTGGGTTATTTTTCAGAGTTGAATTGTTTTAATGCTTGAAATGTCTTGTTATTGCCTCTCATACATCATGCAATAGAGCAAACTGTACAGCTTCTCACATGGTCAAGGTGCACTAGAAAGTGTGTAAACTTATAAATCATATACCTTGAATGGAGTTAAAATTGGTTTGGATAAAAGTGCCTAAGTATACATTTGTGAAAAATCTGCCACTTGCTGGAGTTGGGCCTTAGTTAACATCAACATAGACTCATTTCATTAAAAGAGGAAATTCAATGAGGAACAATAGTTTACTTTCTTCCCTTAAGCTTAATTATCAGCTGAACCTTTACTGTAAAAAAGAGGGACATTTTTGACACTTACCAGAATGAGGCTTTACGGTACTGTGTTAAATGTGAAAGTAACACGTTCAGCTATAATCTTTCAGCTGTATGTGGCGTCCTACTTTTATCACTGTGCTCACTTGTTAGTTTTCACTGTGAGGTTTACCACACTCATGAAAGTGGGTGGAGCTTATGGTGTGAGATACACAAAAGGCATCATCAAGGGTTCTGTCACTCTTGTCAAAGCACACGCTGAACTTTAATGTGACTGAAATTGAGTCTTCAGAAGTGAATATTTCACAGGAGCACTCTTTAGGTTAGCGTGACAAAGGACATAAACCATGTGTAATGAGGAGTCTCATTTACCCCACATGTAATCTTGCTGTGGGTGGAGGTGTTTGGAGCAGCTTGCAGAGATGTTCAGTGTCTTTTTCACGTAGGAGGACATTTTGAAGACACCACATGTGAGTTCAACTATGTTTGCATCATTTATATTATGTGTTTCTTAGCTTATGATTGAGGTGTGAGTCAAAACTGGTGACAAGTTAAACAAATATATTTACTTTCTGACTATTGAGTATTTTGAATTAACATTTGTGAGGTATTCTTCTCCTGCTTCTCAGGAAATGTCAAAACTTAAAGAAAATACAAATGTATACTTGCATGAAGAATATAACTGAAAAAAATATTGGAAAATGTTGCAAGGAAAAACTATCTTTAGGATTTATTGATGAAAATGTGAGCTGTGAGCACATCCTAAAAGCATTAAACAAATATTTTATGCATTATTAAAGAAATAATACACCAAGAACTGAAAAATTCTGTCATGATTTACTCACCCTTGTCACAAACCTGTTAGAGTAATTTTTGTTTAGGTTCACGTAAAGTAAATTATTTTGAAAATTGTGGAAACTTGTAAACATTTACTTCCATAGCATTTGCTTTTATCATTGTGAAAGGCAAAGATTACATTTTTCTAACATTTTTTAAAAGGTCTTTTGTGTGAATCAAAAGTCTTTATGCAGTTTAACAAGTGTTTTGCTATACCACATGGCATATATACATTTTTTTTTCAAACTTCAGATTGACTGATCAAATGTTTAACTGCTAACAAGGAAATATAAAAAAGGATATGAGGTTGAATTGATGATTTCTTCATTTCCTTTGTTTCTCTGTTTTTAAATTTCAACAGGGTTACGGCAACAACGTTGAAATGGAGGACCTTATGCCTTCCTGAGCGATCAGAACAGATTTCATGAACAGGCTTGTACTGTTGGATCAAAGATGATGAAAGAGCCTAAAGATGAAACTGAAAACAATGAGAACAGGTAAGGTTGTGTGTGTGTGTGTGTGTGTGTGTGTGTGTGTGTGTGTGTGTGTGTGTGTGTGTGTGTGTGTGTGTGTGTGTGTGTGTGTGTGTGTGTGTGTGTGTGTGTGTGTGTGTGTGTGTGTGTGTGTGTGTGTGTGTGAGAATGTAGGCAATTTATTGTATTACGATGGTTCTGTAGACTTGTGAGAAAAAATATATAGCTTCAAGGGGCTAATAATATTGTCCCTAAAATGGTGTTAAAAATTTACAACTGCTTTGATTTTAGCCGAAATAAAACAAATAAGATTTTCTGCAGAAGAAAAAATATTATCAGGCATACTGTTAAAATTTCCTTGCTCTGTTAAACATCATTTGGAATATATTTAAAAAAGAAGAAAAAAAATTCAAAGGGGGTTGATAATTCTGACTTCAAATATGTGTGTATATAAATATATATATATATATATATATATATATATATATATATATATATATATATATATATATATATATATATATATATATATATATATATATATATATATATATATATATATATAGGGCATCTGAGGCCAGAGAAGTCAATGGCGCTTCTGGACACTGTTAACATAGGGCTTTCTTTTGGCATAGTACAGGTTTAACTGAAATTTGTGATTGTAACTATGTATTGTCGTACTTGACAAAGGTTTGACATAGTAGTCCTGAGCTCATGCTGTGATATCTGTTGTAGATGAATGACGATTGTTAATGCAGTGCCACCTGAGGGATTGGAGATCATGGTAGTTCACCTTAGGCTTAGGCGCCCTTGTTCTTTATGCTTTGAAATTCCTTAAATCTCTTAAGTATGTTATGCACTCTTAAAGGTGAAATTTCCAAATGTCTTCCTATCAAAAATTTTCTCACATATTTGTTGGGAAAGTGGTGATCCTTGCTCCTAAAGGACTAAACCTTTCTTGGATGCTGCTTTTAGTGCTTTTTAGTGATTGTAGTCATAATTACAATCACCTGTTGACATCACCTGTTTCAAATGGCATCATTATTTAGTTACTTGATTAGAGCCCTAACCTGCTCCTGTCCCATTTTTGGAAAGTGTTGCAAAAACTAAAAAAATTAAAATACATGTTTATTTTAAAAAAATAAAATAAAATAAGAGACCTGAGGAAAATCATGAGGAACACGTTAAATTACTTTTGCTGTATTGTCTGCAATGAAAGTCAAAGTGTATGTATATATATATATATATATATATATATATATATATATATATATATATATATATATATATATATATATATATATATATATATATATATATTTGAACTGGGGGAAACTGGAGCACCAAGTAAATACTCACGCTAATATGGGGAGAATATGCAAACTCCACACAAATATAAAAGGCCAAAAGGGTCAAGCTGCGCCTATTACCACATGAGAGGGCAATCCAGCATATTTCATAGATATAAACATGATCACAGACTACGGTCCACGTTATCTATTTGCATATATGATAAAGGAATAATGTGGATAATATGCACGAGCAGCACTAAGGCAAACATAACACAGCTCGCAACGATGTCATACATAACACACCTTGCTACAATGTTTGATTAAGAGGACCCTGAACGTGGATTGTCATTCAGATCGACACTCTACTACACAGGCCTTTCCACCTACTTCATGGGCAGAACTTTGAAATAATGGGAGGGGCTGAATATAATATTATACAAAACGCCGTTTTTTACGGCGTCTTTGACATAAAAAACGCCGAAAATAACAGCGAATTATGGCAAGCATACGGCGTCAAACACGGCGTTCTTGACTGGATCAAAAAACGCAGTTTTGTGCCAATTTTGACCAGCAAAACACCGTAATTGCGGCGTTTGCAATGCAAAACGCTGTGATTTTTGCCGTCTTTTTGTCTTAAACGCCGAAAATACCGGCGTTTTAGGGATGACACGGGTTTGGTAATAGGCGCAGTTTGACCCACTTGGCCTTCCATACACAAAAGGCCTTCTAGTCCAGCTGGGATTTGAACCAGTAACCTTCTTGCTGTGAGGCAGTAATGCTAGCCATCATGGCGCCCTGTATGATCTCTCTTATTTTGTGAAAAAATATTAATAATTGATTCCACAAGAGGAGCGACGCGGTGGCGCAGTGGGTTGCATGTTTGCCACACAGCAAGAAGGTTGCTGGTTCGCTGCACTTGGCGTTTCTGTGTGGAGTTTGCATGTTCGCCCCTTGTTCGTGTGGGTTTCCTCAGGGTGCTCTGGTTTCCCCCACAAGTCCAAAGACATGTGCTATAGGTGAATTGGGTAACTAAAATTGTCCGTAGTGTATTTGTGTGAATGAGTGTGTGTGGATGTTTCCCAGTGATTGGTTGCGGCTGAAAGGGCATCCGCTGTGTAAAACATATGCTGGATAAGTTGGCGGTTCATTCCGATGTGGCGACCCCAGATTAATAAAGGCACTAAGTCAAAAAAAAATGAATGAATGAAGGATTCTACTAGAGTTTCACAAACATTTAAGCTGCATTGTATACCATAGCTGTCATGGAAGACATCTGGACAAGCTTTCATGGACAACCTACTGTTTTCTTGTTTGTTTTTTTTTCACAGAAAAAATATTTCTAGCACAGTACCCAATGGCATCTCAGGGGATCCGGCAAAAACCTTGGGTCTGTTGCACGGTTTACGCGTGTGTCAGGATGCCTGGGCTCCCAAAAGCCCATGGGACAGACATGGGGCACACACTGCTCTATGGGGCAGACCTGCTGGGGTGAGACTTTAACCATGCTTTTTAGATTTGGTCTCGTCTAGTTTAGCCAGATTTTAAACAATATACACTAGACCTAAGTTTTAAGAAAACTAACTTGTGTTTAATCAGTTTTAATGATGGTAGTTGGCATGTAGTCGCAAATTTAGTTAAACAGAGTTAGTGAAAAGAATGCTTAAAGAAACCTTAACAGTTACATATTACCAATTCATCTTATTAAGTGTGTTATAGAACAGGCATAACCAACAGTAACTATAGCTTCTTGACCAGTTTTTCTTACAGAACAAGCGCTGTTGTCACTGTTGCATACAAATGTAGAAGTAGTGAGAGATAAGGATGACTGCGAGTGCACTTTAAGAGTGTCTTAAACCACCATGATGTAAGATACCATAGAGACTATTTCTAGAGTTCATGAAAGTAAATGCAGTTTCAGAATTGTGCAATCCAGAATAGTGTTCTATCATAACTTGTGCTTTGTTCAGGGCGTTTGTTGGTACAAATATGTTTTTAAAGGGATTGTTCATATACACACACACACACACACACACACACACAAGCAATTAAAATCACAATTATTAGCCCGTCTGTTTATTTTTACCCCAATATCTGTTTAACGAAGACATTTTTCCTAACACTTTTCTAAACATAATAGTTTTAATAATTCATTTCTAATAACTGATTTATTTTATCTTTGCCATGATGACAGTAAATAATATTTGACTGGATATTTTTTAAGACACTTCTATACAGCTTAAGGTGACATTTAAAGGCTTAACTAGGTTAATTAGGTTAACTAGGCAGGTTAGGGCAATTAGGCAAGTTACAGTATAACAATGGTTTGTTTTTTAGACTATCAAAAAATTCGAATTTTGTCCTTAAAATGGTGTTTAAAAAATTAAAAACTGCTTTTATTCTAGCTGAAATAAAACAAGTAAGACTTTCTCCAGAAGAAAAAATATTATCAGACATACTGTGGAAATTTCCTTGCTCTGTCAGACATCATGTGGAAAATGTTTAAAAAAGAAAGAAAAATTTAAAAAGGGGCTAATAATTCTAACTTATATATATATATATATATATATATATATATATATATATATATATATATATATATATATATATATATATATATATATATATATATATATATATATATTATAGAAGAAAGAAACTCAGATTTTTCACAATAAATGAGCACATTTTGACAGAATTTTTATTTTGAACTATCCCTTTAAAACTAACTAATATGTTCTATATTTTATCAATAGCGTAATACATATGAACAAATTGTGCACTTTATATTCAAGGTTGTTTATGTGTTTTATAAAGCTCTCATTACATGCTGGGTAGGGTAGAGCGGGGAGGAAAGAACCATTTTTCAAAAATTTTTTTAAAGGTAATTTTTTAGACAAAAATTGATTTTTGCTGTAGTTACTAGCAAGTGTGGTCTATCAATATCCAGTGGTATTTTGTACAAATGCTTTAAAACAATTTCGCTTTAAACATAAATAGCACATTGTTTTGGGGACTAAAGTAACACGCGTGTGCATGCGGGTCAAAAGTAAAACATATGCTAGATTTTCTGGCTTAAACTTGTTTCAAAATATGACCTTGTTAATATGTTAACTACAAGCATTTTTTTTGTGTGATTTATGTGTGCAAAAATATTTATCTTGCATTATCATTCATAATTTCAGTTCCATGAAATGTTTCAAAAATAGCCCAAAATACTCATTTACTTATTATTATTATAATTATTATAATTATTATTATTATTATTATTATTATTATTATTATTATTATTATTATTATTATTATTATTATTATTATCATTATTATTATTATTATTATTATTATTATTATTATTATTATTATTATTATTATTATTGGCAATATGTAATAATTTGATAAATATTTAAATGGAAAGACTGCAAACTCATACATGGAAGTGAAAAATTGATAGGGCCAACTGGCACCTAAACATTTTGCTCATATTGTGTTGCAAAACAGGGGATATGTTTAAGTTATTGGAATGTTTAGTGGTATTTGCAGGTTTAAGCTTGGAGTAATTCATTTGTAGATATTAATTTCTGTAATTACATGAAGGTATTTTTAAACGAGCCAATGCACGTAAAGTATATAACTAATAAGTGCAGCACATCCAATTACTAAGTAAAATGATAATACATTGTTGCAAATATATCAGCAGACTATTCAGGATTTGGTTTTAAATAAGTTAAATGAACTGAAATAACTTCAGCACTGCCATCTATTTTTGTCATCTTTTTTTGACACCTTGCTTATGTGTGCAATCATTTCCTCTTTTGAGAGAGCTTATACCCACAACATGAGCATTTCCTTGAAGTTATCGCAGGTTGTATTACTTATTCAAACGAGGGTTCTCATACTCTTTTATATTTTAATCCTTAGTGCTCACAGAAAATAAACTTGCACTACAATCAAATATTCCAAATGTCTATTACACAGAGTTTCCTGGTTGTCCAAGGGTCTTTGTCCCAAGATCAGCTTCTCTGTGTGTCTGTGGGGGACAGTGGGGAGCCAGTCAAAGAATTCTCTATCATGACCACTGAAAAAGGTATACTAAAACAATTTCAGCCTTGATTGTTGCAATCAGATCAAATTATCGAAGCTATGCTACTTTCATTTTTAGCCGTAAACTACATCAACAATTCTGCCACTTTTTCCTTTCTTTTTCCTTTTACTTCTATCAAAGCATCTAACTGTAAGAAAGCAGTGATTTTCCAATTTTTTTATGAAAGGAAATGAACTGTGAGGTGCAGCCAAGTTTTGAACATTTCCTGTTGCAGACATAGAAATACTAAATGAGAATCCAAATGTAAATAGTTTATTCAGTGCACTTGAACTATGTAAAGTTTGATAAACTCTTCTGCGTAGTAGTTTCTTCCCTATTTGTGCAGGCTTGTCCAATTCACATCATGAACACCGCTGCTTTCCTGTTTCCTCGTTACATATGAGTTCAAGACTAGTTGGTCCGGTTTCTGCCTGTTATTCACAGTGTCGGTCTGATTTTCTCTTTTTTCCTTCTTAGCCCTTCGACTGACAGCATCACACCTGGCTTTCCCTGATCTCTTTCAGCTGCTGCATTTCTACACACTGAGCAGGTGTGAATGTTATTATCAACTACTAGCTCCAGATAAGGTAAAGGTTTTACTTGCTAACTGAAAGGTATCTCAGGAAGCACTGTGCAACCACATGTTGGGTAGAAAACTGTGCTAAAATATTCTATAGTGCAAACTGGTACTCTTCTGTTGTATACCAAAATATTTATATAGTAACTTTTTAAAAGAACCTTTGTTTTAAATGGCACTTTTAACTATAAGAGAAGGTTTTATATTTGTAATTTAGCAGCCAAAATATTTGTAATTTGGAAGACATGTTGTGGCTAGACAGATCCATAGCAACCATAGCATGTTTTGTCTGAAACACTTCAATCACTAAGCTCTAAATAATATGATTCAGTGTTTGAAATGTCAATTTATGAGACTGGAGTGAAGAAGAGACCATTTGATTCTCATAGTCGTTGATGGCAAGATTGGCAAGGCACAATCCTAGAGCCTTTATGTAAACAGTAAAATAAATATGCAAGTAAGGAAGTTAACGGAAAGTTTGTTAATGTGCAATCAGTGTGAATACTGGGAAATCTGTAATTATATGGTATAAGCCTTCAATAAGTGCTAAAGAAAACAATATACGTAACTTTTTCTTTTGTTAAAGTCATTTATTAATTGACCAGGGGTGCGTTTCCCAAACAATGACATAACTCGCGGCTGACCTTTCAAAGTACATTGCTTCGTTTGGGAAAAGAACGATGTAGTGACTAGTGTTTTTCAAAACCATAGTTTCTCTGTCGCAGATCCATCATTCGAACCATATTAGTTATAATGTAAACGTCTACGATGAACGAGGGGATAAACGGGGTGGAGTAATTATTTCTTTAAAGAAAAAAACATAATTTTTGTGCAAATGATATTGTTTTACATGCACACACATAAAATAAAAATCCAATATTAGTTTTGGTAAAACATGTGCTGCGTCCGAAACTGCATACTTCCATACTGTTTAGTACCCTAAAATCAGTATGCGAGCCGAGTAGTACGTCAGAATTCATAGAATTCGAAAATCAGTATGCGAAAAGTAGCCGGATGACTTACTACTTCAGGCGAGATTCAAGAGTGCGCATCCCATGCACGCTGCGCTATCCCATGATGCCCCGCGAGAGAATTCATAAATGGGAGTGAAGCGATGCAATTGACGCAGGTAGGTCACGTGACCATGACAAAATGGCGGATGTAGTACGTCCGAATTCCATTCATACTTTTCACATTCATACTGTATAGAGCGTACTTTTCTAACGGCTGAGTTGTACGTTTAAATTTAAATGCAGTACCTACTGAGTAGTCAGCGGTTTCGGACGCAGCCATGCACTCGCTTTCCATATTCAGTGAAATATATATATTTAAATGACACATATAGGGCCTGTGTTTCCTCTACAAATATTATTGAGAATATGCCATATTTTATTCTAAAACATAAAACCACTAAGCTAACGCGTACTTTAATCTCATATGTAAATCATAGAAATCGTTAATGGTTGTTATTTACAGTAGGCTTTTTATTAAGAAATAAAAAAAAATCCTACTTAAAAATAATAATAATTATATTTATTATTAATAAGTAGGATCTTGTTTATAATTTTTTTTATTTAATTTTATTTATTGTAAAAATCTACTTTTGCAATTTGACACATTTAAAACCACTACAGAAATGTTAACCAACAGGCCCATCTCAAATGCAGTACAGATACATTTCTTAATAAGTAAGCTGCTATAAATTAAAAGCATTAACATTCATTCATTTTCTTGTCGTCTTAGTCCCTTTATTAATCCGGGGTCGCCACAGCGGAATGAACCGCCAACTTATCCAGCAAGTTTTTTACGCAGCGGATGCCCTTCCAGCCGCAACCCATTTCTGGGAAACATCCACACACACATTCACACACACTCATACACTACGGACAATTTAGCCTACCCAATTCACCTTTACCGCATGTCTTTGGACTGTGGAGGAAACCGGAGCACCCAGAGGAAACCCACGCGAAGGCAGGGAGAACATGCAAACTCCACACAGGAACACCAACTGAGCTGAGGTTCGACCCAGCGACCTTCTTGTTGTGAGGCGACAGCACTACCTACTGCGCCACTGCCTCGCCAGCATTAACATATGCTATATATTTTGGTTCTCACAAGCTTTGGAGACGCAAAGTAAATTCCGCTTTTAATTAATAGGTCACCTATAGCTTTCGTCATGATCCATGGCTGCATTCAAAATGGCATAAATGTTTTCAAAGTGCACTGCCAAGGGAACGCAATTGTCAATATGAGGATTGCTAAAACTGAACTTTAAAAAATACTTTGAAAGCAAACCACATCACAGAGAGATGACTTTAATAGTGTTTTTTAATCATTCCAAGTTTAAATGTTGGAACGTTTGAAAAGAATAGGGCATAGGGGGGATAACTTGTAAAAGAACACAACTAGAAACTATGCTTCAAATAACAGATCGAGAAATGTGTGTGCAAATGTACAAGTTTGCGAATGTTTGTTGGATTGATTTGGGAAATGCCAAATAAACACACTATGATTGCAACAACGCAACTTGCAACCTTAGTTGGCTAACGATGGTTTTCGGAAATTCACCCATTTATTTATTGTTTGTTTGATCTCTTCTACTAAACTTCTCCTCAGGGATGTATTGCCTGTGTGTTTACTGGTTCCCTCATGGGTTTACACCCTTAAGAATCTACCGGATCATCTTGTTCCTCTGCTTGGTCCAAGTTAGTGCTTGCCCTGTCATTCACTATTCTCTGTACTATACTATATTTCAGCTATTATCTAAGTCAGGCTCTTTCGATTTCAAGGGTTTGTGTGTGACTTTCAGAGACCTGGCTGTGCCCATCCTCAGATCTTCAGGCCAAAAGTAGCATGACTCCAGAAACAGCAGAAACAGCAGAGACAGTTATGTGCACTATACAGGTGATACAGACCTTCTGATTCTGTTTGAACTTTTGTAATTTAGCAGTATTTGTTTAGTCTTGAATAAGTTTATGTGTAAAGTACATCCGAAAGATCCTCGTTCTAATTTTGTTTTAGATAATAATTTAATATATTTTGGACACTTTTGAGAAAACGTGCAAAGTTTTTGGTTCTTGCTATATTTAAAGTAAGTATTGACTTTATGACAATACTTCACAGTCAGTTCAACACTTTATTCTGATGTGTCCTTGTTACGCATAGCAGTGGTTCCAGTTGTATATGATCTTTAATTGTATTTTTTATCCCTACACCAAACTGTAACACTAAAGTAAGTTAATTAAAATGAATTGGTCCTCATTTGTGTTATTACACTGTAACTGTAAGCTCATTTTTAAATAAAGTGTAGACAAAATGTTTACAAATCTAGCACTGATAAATGTTTAAATGCACTGTACCACCCTAACAAGTTTGTTCATAATGATCTATTCCTTTTCATTTATGTTTATTTTTTCTATTTTTTTAAAAGCTTGAACAATAGTGATTGATTCTTGCAATTACACTCACTGGCCACTTTATTAGGTACACCCTACTAGTTGCGGGGTGGACCTCCTTTTGCCTTCTGCCCTACTGCCCTTAATCCTTTGTGGCAAAGATTCAATAAGGTACTGGAAATATTCCCCAGATATTTTGGTCCATTTTGACATGATAGTATCATGCAGTTTCTGCAGATTTGTTAGCTGCATATCCATGATGTGAATCTCCTGTTCCACCACATCATAAAGGTGCTCTATTGGATTGAGCTCTGGTGACTGTACAGGACATTTGAGTACAGTGAACTCATTGTCATGTTCAAGAAACCAGTCTGAAATGATTAGTGCTTTATGACATGATATGTGTCATCCTGCTGGAAGAAAGATCAGAAGATGGGTACACTGTGATCATAAAGGGATGGACATGATCAGCAACAATACTCAGTAGGCTGTGGCGTTGATATGATGCTCAACTGGTACTAATGGGCCCAAAATGTGCCAAGAAAATATCCCCCACACCATTAAACCACCACCAGCAGCCTAAACCATTAATACAAAGCAGGATGGATCCATGCTTTCATGTTGTTGATGCCAAATTCTGACCCTATCATTTGAATGTTGCAGCAGAAATCGAGACTCATCAATCTAGGCAACGTTTTTCCAATCTTCTATTGTCTAATTTTGGTGAGCCTGTGTGAATTGTAGCCTCAGTTTCCTGTACTTAGCTGACAGGAGTGACTGGTGTGGTCTTCTGCTGCTGTAGCCCATCCGCCTCAAGGTTAGACGTGTTGTATGTTTAGAGATGCTCGTCTGCATCCCTCGGTTTTATAGAGTGTTTAACCAGTCTGGTCATTCTCCTCTGACCTCTGGCATCAACAAGGCATTTGTGCCCACAGAACTGCCGCTCACTGGTTATTTTCTTTTTTTCTGACCATTCTCTGTAAACCCTATTTATAATGGTGCATGAAAATCTCAGTACTTTTGGCACCAACAGCTATGCCACATTCAAAGTACCTTAAATATTAAACCACCTTTCTTCCCCATTCTGATGCTCAGTTTAAAATGCAGCAGATTTTCTTGACCATGTCAACATGCCTAAAGGCATTGAGTTGCTGCCATGTTATTGGCTAATTGGAAATTTGTATTAACGTGCAGTTGGACTGGTGTACCTAATAAAGTGGCCAGTGAGTGTATATACGTTATACAAGTGTACATGATTTTCAAATTGTTTCTATTTCCTGGTAGGTTACAGCTGCCAGTGGAGCTATGTGCTTCATCAATCCCTTATACCTTCATGAGCACGGTGATGATTGGCTCACTCATTCTTCAGCCAACCCAGTCAGACATCCATTAAGGCGAGACAAGCGGTTAAGTACCACAAGAACTTGGGAAGGGAGAGGACTGAAAAAGAGGTCATCTTCACCAGCTGAGGACTGTAGCACTTTCAACAATGACAGAGGTAGACCCTCTTTTAATATTAATATTAATAATAATAATAAGTTAATATTCTTTATACATTTATATGATCCATTAATAATGTGAATTACCTTTTGTTTTACATTTTTAGTTTTCAATTTAAGGGTACTATTTTACAGATCTAGGTGCAAAGTCTAAATTGCAGCATTAAGAGCATGTCCAAATCCACTTTTACTATTTTAAGGATGCAAAAATATGCTTTGCGCCACGGCACATGGTCTAACACGGTTGTGCTTATTCTCTTAATGAGGTATGGATGTGTTTTGAGAATAAACCAATCAGAGTCTTATCTCCCATTCCCTTTCAGAGTCAGTTGCGTCGTGCCATGGCGCATTTGCTATTAACATTGGCAGACTTTGTAAGTGAAAAAACTGAACGCTTCACTAGTGAGAAAACAGTTAAGCAGACCATCTGCGGCATGAGGATAAAGAACGAGACTTCTCCTATCAACCTTTATTTTCTCTTTCTCTACTTCGTGGATAAGGAAACGGTGTTGTGCGCACTTCGCTGAAGACATCCATTAGCCTACATAATTATTTTCATTAATTATACACAAAGATTTGTTTTAAAACTGTTTCTAAATTCAGTTTTCATTTTCAGCAAACTAATAAATGAGCTATAAAAACAAAGTGCGGTCAAAAAACTGAGTTTTATCAAATCACACATCCTATGCCCCATATGGTCTAAAGGTGGACAAATCTCAGCTTGTTTTTATTAAAACAAATATAAATATACATAGGCTATAACAAAAAACACTACTACTAATAATAACGTTATACAAAAGCAAGTTGTCATGAATAAACTGAAAAAGCCCCACAAGATGAAGAAGGCATGGTGGCAGTGTTTTTTATATTTATGTAGAAAATAATATTTTTAAAAATATTTTAATACTTTAATTTTTTTAATTTGTAAAGATATTTGCGTATTGGTTTACATCCTGTGTGTTTTAAGCAATGTGTAAGCGCTTAAGGCGCATAACTAATGCACTCTACGTTGGACTTTAGACCTGATTTCAGCTGGTCTATTGCACAGTCTATTTTAGTTCCTTAAAATAGCAACGCAACAGCAATGCGCCATAACACCCATGAGTCCACAAAGTGGCGCAAATGGACTTGCTATTTCAACAACTTGGCGCAAAACAAGAAAATTAGGGTTGTGCTGGTCTGAAAATAGCAACACGTCATGGCAAACACGTCTTGCACCTTATTGCTCCAGGTGTATGATAGGCCCTAAGTTGAGTCCAAGTTTAGGAAATGTTGTTACTGTTTATTAGAGGTCTGCTGCAGAAATCTGGTCGGGTCCCGCGGCTGTACTGCAGGTTCAGATTTCTGCGGCGCGGGAATAAATTTCCAAATAAAGCACGGGAGCGGTCAGTAACTGGTTTAATTTAGGATGGGAGCGGGCTGTCTAGCAATATTGCTCCCGACTCCCTAGCGAGCGTATGTGTGTGAATGAGACAGCGTGATGCTGCGTTTAGCTTGTTTGTTGGTGTGTGAGTGTGTGTGTCTTCTGCGTCAAGTGACCGGCGTAACCTACGGCGCATGCAACGCGCATAGCTGTGCATTTATCCTTCTGCACACTGTCTCTGTTGGTCTGCATTAACACTTCCGAAACGCTAGTTGGCAGTGAGGGGTAAATGTTCCTCTGTGACGAGTTTCTTTGCCTGTGTTTTGCTTTTCCTGAACACTTCCGGGATGTACAAGTGGCTCAAACTCGCTCATTTTGAGCGAAGGGCTATGCGTCAGCGCTGTAGCATACGCCAGCGTTTGACGCAGAAGTATAAATCAGCCTTTATGTGTGTGTGTTTATACAGAGAGCTTGTTATAGGCTGTCTGGACTCTGTATAGCTGGGTGGTTTTCGGTATTGTTCAACCCCCGCTCGTTAGCGGGAACAGGTGTGGTGGGTAGAAAACAGGGCAGGGGAGAACAAATGCAGAATATAAGCGGGAGCGGTCGGGTTTGGGCTAAAACCTGACGGGAGCGGGATTCAAAATTTAGTCCCGCGCAGATCTCTACTGTATATCTTTGTTTTTTATTACTGTTTGTTTGTTTGTTCAGTCGTTTGAGGAAACGTTTCTTAATTTTTATTTATGTTTTTAAGGTGTTTCTGTTTTTGTGATATGATCTTTAGTTTATTTTTTTCAATGTTTGTCCAAATGTGTTAATGAAAGTGCAAAATTGAAATTATTTGATATAGTACACATACAATGCATACCTCGGCATATAAAGTGTTAATCTTTTAGTAAACATTACATAAACACTAAAATTGCTAAATAGTTATTATTTTTTCATTGTTCATGTTGACAAATTTTAACAATTGGAATCTTATTGTTAACCCTTTTGTAAAAAGTTTTCATATTATTTTCATTTAGCTTTGTTTGATGAAGGATCTTTTAATAGTTTTAATTATCAATAACGCTACTATACTGCAACATTACATCTGATGAAAAGTGTTGTTAATTAAGCTCTGAATTTAATTTTCTTTTGTCTTAAAGGATCATTTGAGAAGACTCCTGTGACTCCATCTACAACCCCAGGTGGAGTTGTGCTTCGTAGGGCAAGTGGTACCAGCAAGGAAGACCCCTTAAAAAGAGCAAGCACAGACTCTATTCAAAGCCCTCTTCCTCAGTCACCACACCGTGTGTCTTGGATAGAAGACAAGATATGGCTGAACTCACCACTTCCTTCCTCTCAGCTTCAACCACCCTGCTTAGAGCTGGACTCGTTATCAGTCAGCAGTATAGAGGAGGAGTCAGAACCAGCGTTGAGCCCCTCCCCTTCCTTGCCTTCACACCGCTTCCAGTTGGCAGATAAGATGAAGAACCGCCTCTCTGCAGTGGGACAGGCTATAGGTGGACTGATGTCGCCACAGAGGAGACTGAGTAATCGTGTTCAGGAGATGGCAGAACGAAAGAGTGGGGCTTTTGCAGAGGCTGTAAGGGAGTTTATAGAGCAAACACTTACAAGTGAACCAACTCCTGAAATAACCTACACGGAGATGCTACAGGAAGTGCGTTCATCTCTCACTGCTCTGAGGGAAATCCTGTTTGACTCTACAGAGATCCAAAGCATCACAGACAGTTTTGGAGACACACCAGATTTTGAGCTGGGTATGACCGGGAGATGTTAAATCACGTTGATTTGCTTAATATATATATATATATATATATATATATATATATATATATATATATATATATATATATATATATATATATATATATATATATATATATATATATATATATATATATATAAATACAGGGCTTGACATTAACTTTTTTTAATCACCAATCACTGTGGCTAGTAGTTTTCCAACATTACTAGCCACTAGCTATTTTAACTAGCCACAGTTTTGTTGTTGGAAAAAAATATTCCCATAAATTTGACGTTGACATGGTGAAATTACTTGATTTAAAATATGTGTTATGTCCACATGCTTCCTTAACTTTTTATTTTACTTTTTAGGGCCCAACATTAAGGATTTACTTTTTTTCTATGGCCACACACATCAAACTTAATTATTTCCTTGCCACAAATAATAAAAAAAAATGTGTCAAACAAGCTAAATATAGCTGTGGACATACAGTTTTTATTCAACAAAAAGGTTCTTAAAAAAACAACAATTAACATTTTGTAGTCTGTCCAGATCATCAGTTAATTATAGATAAATGGAGAGTTAATCTCCTATTATAGCAATGTTATTGTAAAGGATGATAATTAAATCATATTAACAAAAATAACTGCAAGCAGAAGAAAGCAGTGAAAAACATTCTGAGTGCGATAGTGAAAGGATGATCACGCGCACACAGTAAACATTAGGCCAAGTAATAATCTGTTCAAACAATGGTAAAAGTGAAAGCGGTAAGACAGACACCCACACAAGCCCTTTCCGCTGGTTGAAAATCATTTTTAAATTGCCTGATCATCCTCTCATTCGGTATTCACCTGCTTACAGTTATCAATTGTGCTGCTCCTCGGTTTTAAGAGCACATTTGCACATATATTGACAAACGGGCTTAAACTAAAATTTTAGTCTTTAGGAACTGGGCAGCTCTGCCAATTTAAAAATTATTTTCAACCAGCCAAAGTGGCTAGTGGCTAGACTTATATTTATGTATATATATATATATATATATATATATATATATATATATATATATAGCCCACCAAATATGGATAGATTTCAGCTGTTGTGGGTTAGACATACACCCCCCGTATGTCTAACCCACAACAGCTCAAATCTATCCATATTTGGTGGGCTATATATATATATATATATATATATATATATATATATATATATATATATATATATATATATATATATATATATATACAGTTGATATCAGAATTATTAGCCCCCCTGTTTGTTTTTTACCCAATTTCTGTTTAATGGACAGAAGATTTTTTAACACATTTCTAAACATAACCGTTTTAATAACTCATTTCTAATAACTGACTTATTTTATCTTTGCCATGATGACAGTAAATAATATTTGACTAGATATTAGATTATTATTATTAGATATAAGAATTATTATTAGATATAAGACACTTCTATGCACCATAAAGTGACATTTAAAGGCTTAACTAGGTTAATTAGGTTAGGTTAGGGAAATTAATCAAGTCATTGTATAAAGATGGTTTGTTCTGTGGACTATCAAAAAATATATAGATTTAAAGGGCTAATAATTTTGACCTTAAAATGTTCTTTAAAAAATTCAAAACTGCTTTTATTCCAGCCGAAATAACGAAATAAAATAAAAAAAATAAGACTTCTCCAGAAAAAAAAATTATCAGGCATACTGTGAAAATTTCCTGAATCTATTAAACATCATTTGGGAAATATTTAAAAAAGAAAAAAAATTCTGACTTCAACTGTGTATATATATATATATATATGCCACAAAATCAGTTCAAGCGGTATAGAGCAGCATAAAGACAAAAAGTGTCAATATTTACCTCAAGTCAGTTCATTGTTGGTTCAAACTAAAAACAAAAGTGCAGTCAAAATAAAACATACTGACTATATTCGATATAATAACCAAGTAAGGCAAACATATTTGCAATCTGTATAAATTTAACACCCAATGCTACTGATACTGAGGCTTGTAGCGTGAAGGTCGTGTCCCTTTGGTCACACATAGCAAAATATTAGTATTTAATTTTGAAAGAAAGAATATAGTTTGAGCAAACATTTCAGATATGCAAGTTCCATGTAGTGTTATAAAATGATAACACTATGCATGGCACATTACACATTTCATAACTATATCTGATTGTGTATACTTGCATGTTTTATGGCTCTAAAATAAAAAAGTTTCAAGCTAAGCCATACTTGACGAGAAATTGTGACATAACATCAAGAACAAAGAAAAGCTTTTATTGAATGATATTTTTAAGCAAGTTTTTTTATAATGCTACAATATGTTAGCAGGAATTCCACAATTATTTTGTGCACCTCTAACCACTAAAACCAGTTTACAAAAGCATTATTGCAAAAAAAAAATAAAAATCTGTTTTTCTCTTTGCCCTTAGATTCCATGCTGGAACTTGCCTTGCACAAAGTAGCTTTAAAGCCAGTCTACTCTCACCTTTACGTGTGTCTGAAGACAGCACGCAGGGATGATGGCACTCTGCAGCGTTTAGAGGCCAACAAGAGCATACTGGAGGACCGCAACCTGGAGGAGCTGGAGGGTGCAGCGGGGGCTGGGGTTCCTGATTCCAGCGTGATGGAAAAGATCCTGCAACGATGGACCGCAATGCATGAAGCCTACTCGCCTAGTAAAAAAGTTGGCACCCTGCTCAAAGTCTGCAAGAATATCTACCATAGCATGAATGCTAATGCTAAACCTGGTGAGTGAAACATAGGCTACTGTTGAGGCACAATGAGATCTATTCCAAAACATACCTACGATCATGAAAATGCCCATCAGATCATTTATTGTACCCTCCTGAATATGCCCCTGTTTTGGCTCAGAGGACAGTGTAGCTGTTTGTAGCATGTGCCTTTCATGAAAATGAGCTGGTTGTACCTGCCCACTGTTCCCACATGCGTGTCGGCTTCTACTGCTTCATGTCAGATAAACAACACAGTTAGCCCTTTCACACAGTGATACCTGTAAATATCCAGAAAATTTCCAAAATGGCTTTACCGGTAAATGAAAAAAAGCGCTGTTTATACAGGCAAGAACGTTACGGAATTTTTCCGGAAAGGACCATTCATTAACCAGAAATGAACTCTTAAAGGCTGCGTTTGAATTTGTAAACATTTGACTACATTACAAACTCTGTAGATGGATCAGTATCGTGAACATCTTTGATGAAAACATATAGAGAAACACTTTCGCATGTTGAGATGTACATGATATGTGTGTGCTGTCGCTCACCGGCTGCTTCACGTGCAAGCGCGATGCCTCACGCAACTGAAGGAAGCAGAGTTTGAAGGTAAACAAACAACGGCTTATCATAAGCATCTTATGGATAATTATTTACACAGTTGGCATTAAGAAGAAATAGAAAAGTTATCTGACAAACATCTAGCAGCTAAATGTGTCTGGAAAAATATTTAAAGGCTTTCATTTTCATAAGCAAGGCGGACATGAATGCGTCTGAGTGTTCTGATTGGCTAAAGTAGTCACTTTCCGGCAATCGTCCTTCTGCATTTGCACAGCGCAGCATTCCGGTAAATTACTGATAATGTTACTACTTCTCTTTCCGGAAATTGCCGGAACAAATTTACCGGTATTTTCAAAAAGGGCCTGTTCACACATACAGACCTTTCCGGAAAATTGCTAGTAATTTTCCGGAAAGGTCTGTATGTGTGAAAGGGGCTAGTGATAGAGACAGACACGGATGAAGCAAATTCAGGATTCACTTTATTCATTCATTCATTCATTTTCTTGTCGGCTTAGTCCCTTTATTAATCCGGGGTCGCCACAGCGGAATGAACCGCCAACTTATCCAGCAATTTTTTATGAAGCGGATGCCCTTCCAGCCGCAACATCCACACACACATTCACACACACACTCATACACTATGAACAATTTATCCCACCCAATTCACCTGTACCGCATGTGTTTGTACTGTGGGGGAAACCGGAGCACCCGGAGGAAACCCACACGAAGGCAGGGAGAACATGCAAACTCCACACAGAAACACCAAATAAGCTGAGGTTCGAACCAGCGACCTTCTTGCTGTGAGGCGACAGCACTACCTACTGCGCCACTGCCTCGCCCGGATTCAGTTTATGGATTATGTATTTATTTTATGATTTAATACAGGGGTCTCAAACTCGCGGCCCGCGGGCCATTTGCGGCCCTCAGTGCAATATTTTGTGGCCCGCGCCGACCGCAATACACTGACAGAATCAGCGGAGCGGGGAGAACAAAGGGGGCGGGGATGCCGGTGACGTCACCACGCACCCCGCCCCTTTGTTAGACGCTGTGACGGGCGGGAAGTGTTAGAAGGGAACTCGCGCCGGCCAGAACCAAGGTAAGCTGTTCCCGCCCCTGCCTGCCACTTAGCTACCTATCTGCAGCCTGCTACCTACCTAGCTACAGCCTGCATCTTATATATATTATAGGTAGATACAGACTGGTACAGACTGATGTGACTTGAGTGGGGTGGGGGTGTTTTATTTCTACATATATACGCCTTTTTTTAGGTGAGGGAATGGAAGTTTTGAGAGAGTTCCCCCACTTTTTCCCCCACTTGAAGCGCTGTCAAGTCTCTGGCAGCAAGAAGTAGGCAAAAGATGCCATGTTTAGAAGAACTGTTCATAATCTTCACTCAATGTTCTATTAATGTTCAGGACACTTTATGTTCAGAAGAAATAATTAAAACTGTTAATAATGACATTTGAGGACTTTTTTTTGTGAAATCCCTTATGCGGCCCAGCCTCACCTAGACTTTGCCTCCTGCGGCCCCCAGGTAAATTGAGTTTGAGACCCCTGATTTAATACATTTGTGATGGAGTTTAGGATACATCTGGTCGTGAATGCACGCAATTTACAGATGCAAAGCAAAAGAAACTGTTATGTAAGTTTGACACCCAGTGGTTGAACTAAGGATTGCCCTCCTGGATCAAAACACATTTTCACTCAGCTCCTCCTCTGACCAGTCGACACAAGTGCAGGTTGCCAGATTGACGTGTGTGCGCCTGACTATTGAGCCTAAAGGCTGATTTAAAGCTGATTTGAATCGTTTTCTAACTAAAAGCAAAGGCACGTGATAGAAAAAATATTTTCCATACTAAAGTTAGTTTTTGTCCTAACCAACATCAGACATTTCTATTTTAGATACAGCTTCTATTTCTGACAGGTGAACAACAGGATAAACTGTGATCACCTCAGGTGCTGAGGTGTTGAATATTAATAATGTGAGTTTAAATGTCATTTATTGCCACACTACTGAAATCAGCAGCATCTCTCACCTCAGATCTTAAAAATAAAGCAAACAATTTGAAATTAAACTTTAGAACTTTGACTATAAATATCAATCATTTAGCATGTACATATAATAAGGTTTAATGCATATTAATTAGATTGTAAACCTTACTGTTATGACCCATGATCGAAATATATATTTAGGAATTGAAAAGGGGTAAGATTGAGAAGACCAAAAGAATAACCTAATGGCAAAAAGGTGGCAAGAGAAACACAGATTAACAAATTAGCCCCGCAAAAGATTTATTGCTCCCACAAATGACCATATATTTACAATATGAACAAACACAAAAATAATGCAACAATAATAATAATAATTTTGTACAACCAAGACAAACAGAGTACAGTTCATAACACTTACCATTTGGCTGGAGTCCAGTGTGTTATTCTGTGCTTTTGAATGGCTGTGCTTAAATTTCTGTCGTGTTTCATCTGGTACAAACAGCCAAATTGCTTATTACTGCAAATCTTGTCACAAAGTGTGTTGTTGAAACACGGGGTTACAATGTAACCTGCTCAGCTAATGTTTACATTCAGAATATTTCTATTATTTGCTAATTAATAATCACCTCATGTGAAACTATTAATCAGCATCAAATTTCAGAGTCAGCTACTGTCCACCAGAGGTCGCATTTTGGTCACGAACCCATGCTTTGAGAGCCTTCCTGACTAAATAAATCAAATACGCCATTTTCCAACAAGGCAACTCAAGGTGTTAAAATTTAATTGGCTAAACTGGCATTGGGTGGATTTATTCATTCATTTTCTTTTCGGCTTAGTCCCTTTATTAAACTGGGGTCATCACAGCAAAATGAACTGCCGAATAATCCAGCACTTGTTTTCCACAGCAGATGCCCTTCCACTTGCAACCCATCTCTGGGAAACCCATCCATACACACTCTTTCACACTCGCACTATGGACAATTTAGCCTACCCAATTCACCTGTACCACATGTCTTTGGAGAGAAACCGAAGCACCCAGAGGAAACCGACGTGAACGCAGGGAGAACATGCAAACTTCACACAGAAATGCCAACTGACCCAGCCGAGGCTCGAACCAGCAACCTTCTTGCTGTGAGGCAACAGCACTACCTACTACGCCACTGCGTCGTTGGGGAGGTTAAAAGAACCAAAATTAAGTCAGCCGTTCCAGCACTGAAAATACATTTTCAAAACAGAATATCTGACTTCAGCATTGTTTTTCAGATAAAACAAGAATGTTCACTTAGCAATAGCATGTTTCTGAAATATCTGCAAACATATGATGGTATTTTTATGCTTTAGAAAACTCAAAAACTTAAATGCAGCACCTTTAATTAAAGCCAATAGCATTTCATTGATACCACAGCCATGTCAATCAGTCATTGAGCTAAAGCTAAAGTCTATAATAGTAATGCTAAATCTTTTCTCCACTTTAAAATACATGATTTTTTTGTAAAAAAAATGGGTGTAATATATTTAGGGCCCTATTTTACATGCGCCGAATAAAATGCAAGAGGCGTTTGCCCTGACGTGCTGCTAATTTCAGACCAGTGCAACCTTAATTTTCCCATTTTGCGCCACGTTGTTTAAATAGTAAATCCATTTGTGACACTTTATGGACTCATGGGTGTTCCGGTCTAGAAAAGAGGTGTGTTAAGGCACATTGTTGGCATGTTGCTATTTTGAGGAACTAAAATTGATTGTACAATAGACTAGCTGAAAGCAGGTCTAAAGTCCAGCGCAGAGCGCGTTAGTTGTGCGCCTCGCTTTCACATTACTTAATACACACAGGATGTACAGCAATATGCAAATATCTTTACAAATGAAAAAGAATTAAAGGAATTAAAGTATTACAAAAATGATTACTTTCTACATAACTATAAAAACCACTGCCTCCATCTCGGGGGGCTTTTTTCGGTGTATTCACAACAACTTGCTTTTGTATATTGTTATTATTATTATTAGTTGTAGTATTTATAATATGCATATTTATATTTGCTTTATTTTTTACAAGCTTAGATGTGCCCACCTGTCAGGTTTTGCACCATATGGGGCATTGGACGCGTGTTTAGATATAACTCAGTTTTTTCAACACTTTCGGTTATTATTACTCATTTTTTCATTTGCTGAATTTAGAAATACGTTTTTACAACATGTTTTAGCATCACTGATATTCCTCTTGTCATTAAGTCTAATGAACCTGGAGAAGTTCAGTTCAACACTTATCTGCTGCCAATTTTTAATGAATTGGTGAGCTCTCAGATGAGAATAAGTGACTGACTTCATATCTTGAAGGATGGGACGATTTAGCTATTACAGCAGATTTAATTGGTCAGGTTATTTGATGAGAAGCGGAAATGTGAGGTGACATCATAAAAAATGTTAATCCATCTTAGCAGAAGTGAAAAGCTGTGAATTTTGAAGGCTCATATCTTGCAAATGCTTAAATCTTAATGCAAATTGTGTTATTGTTTTGCAGCACAATTGATTATACAGTAGATTACCTTAAGGAGCCCATATTATGGGTTTTTGAAAATGCCCTTCCATGTAGTGTGTAACGAAGCTCTAAGTGAAGTGAAGTATCCAGCTAAGGCTTAAATCTGTAAGTGTACAGTGTTTAAAACTGTTGATTCAGCTATAAAAGAGTCGACTCATAGTGCTTCAAACGAGTCGCCTTGATAACGATTCATTAGGTGTTTCGCCATGACGTACTAACGAAACCAAGTTATTCACATGCACGCGCAAACCCGGGAGATTTGAAACCTGCGGCCCCGCCCTCTGACATAGAAACCCAGACACACACACCGACACACACACACAAACATGCCGGTGTTACGGTTTAACTGGTGACCGTGTTAACTGGTGTCCCTTTCCAGATGTAAGCTATTCACGTTTGCAGATTCGTCACTTTTTCACAGCAACAAAACATGTCCATACCAAATAAAGATTCTTATTACTTGGTGTCAGTGTCATTGTGAGCATTATTGATTTTATTATCTGTGTAGCAGAACAGTATATAACCAAAATTAATCTAAAAAAATAATCAGAATTTACGTCTTTAACAGGATTCGATCCCATGTAGTGAAAAGGCTAAGCACACACATCAATCAACTTACAACTTACAACATGCTTTGCTGTGGTTGTGGACCCGTGTTGACATGTTTCCATCGAGGTTAACATGTTTACATGTTGTTTAGTTACATGTACTCACGTTAACGTGTTTCTACAAACTCTCCCGCTGATAGAATAGCTCTCAATGACTAAACGATGCTTCATCAGTTGCTCAAACCATGTTTTTTCTTAGTTGTAGACTCATGTGTACCTGTGTCTTAGGAGTCGTGTTAACTAGTGACCCATGGTCACACATGACATGTAAATAAAGATTTTACAAAAAAAAAAGAATACAATGATATTATTATGCAACATATTATGTCTAATATATCTAATATATATTTCATATATAATAAAAAATCGCAACAGACTGTCATCGGTCCAATCAGCGCAGATTAGCTTCGCGCTAAGGAGGGGTTTGGGAACCAATGAATCATTGGACGATTCATACGGGAGTCGCTATGATAATTAGGCAAAAATAAATGCAAATTATAAGACCATGAAAGTGTTTTTGACCTTACATGCATATTAGACTGTTGTTGGAGACCCTTACAACTAAGATATGACCCTATTTCATGTATAATATGGGCTCTTTAACAGTAACATATTGTCACATAGCACCTAAAAAACTTTAGCTTTGATTTCAGGGGACCTTTACTGATTTAATTCAATTCAATTCATGTTTATTTATATAGCGCTTTTACAATGTAGATTGTTTCAAAGCAGTTTAAAATAGAAGTTAGTTTAAGGTACTGAAAGAATTTTAATAGCTGTCTTGATCCCAACAAAATACTGAAGTGCTTGTACATGCTCTGGTAATATCAAGGATTGATTATTGCAATTCCCTCCTATCTGGTATCCCTCTTAACCAACTTCACAGATTACAGATAATCCAGAACTCAGCAGCTAGGGTAGTCACCCGCTCGCGTGCTTCTGAACACTTAACTCCAATTCTCTTTCACTTGCATTGGCTTCCTGTATTTTTATCGTGTACATACTAAAATTCTTTTATTAACTTACAAAGCTCTTCACAACCTTGCACCCGATTACCTCTCTGATCTTCTTCACTGGTACACTCCTCAGCGCTCAATGAGATCTTCTGTGGCTGAACCGTTGTCAGTTCCAAATTTTAAGATGAAGTCATATGGTGGCAGGGCTTTTAGCTGCATAGCACCACAGTTATGGGATTCCCTGCCGTTGGATATTCGTCAGGTGGACTCTCTCCAATTTTAAATCCCAGGTTTAAACCTTTGGGCTCTATTTTGACGGTCCATGCACAGAGCGCAAAACGCAGGGCGCAAACACTTTCAGGGCGTGTCAGAGCGCATTTTTGCTAATTTACGGACGGGAAAATGCAATTTGCGCCAAGGCGCATGGTCTAAAAGGGTTGAGTTTATTTTCTTAATGAGTTATAGGTGTGTTTTGAGAATAAACCAATTAGAGAGTCTCATCTCCCATTTCCTTTAAGAGCCAGCTGCGTCGCGCCAAGAGCGCATTCGCTATTCACAGGACGCAAAGCAAGTCTAAGTGAAAAAAATTTGCATTTCACAAGCAAACAGTTAACAGTTTTTTAACAGAAAACTGTTAAACAGAGCATCCACTGCGAGAAAATGGAACTGCTTCCATATTAGCTCTTGAATAGGGAAACCTTTACGCACAGACATCAATTAGTCTATAAATAATTAATTTTATTTGTTAAGCGCAAAGATTTGTTTCAAAACTATTTCTAAATTCAGTTCTAATTTCTAGCAAACGAATAAATGAACAATAATGACCAAGTGTGGTCAAAATACTGAGTTATTTCCAAATACACCTGGCATGCCCCATATGGTCTAAAACCTGACAGGTGGGCAAATCTAAGCTTGTTTTTAATA